>NC_060209.1:77772500-78072500 GCF_021130785.1 Homalodisca vitripennis
ATCCGTATCCGGGGCTGTCGACTTGAAAGAGTTATGTTTATGTTTAAATTATTGTCTGGACTTTTAGACTACCTTGAAGCTCTTCGTAGAGTCTACTTCCACTACCATACTGTTTTCCGGTAGATCTCATATGACTAGCGAGTACGAGGTCAACAACACCCATGTGTGTCTCCCAATCCATGGAAATACATAGTACCTTAAGTTGACATTTTCGCTGGTGCAATATACAACTTCATAATGAGAGATAAAATGTTTTGGGAACAATGTAATAAATTAGGACGTCATATTGATGTTTGTATTTATTTGGTTATATTACATTTTATTGTTTTTATGGTTGTTTCTGTTTACTTTATTGGTGTTAGTTATTTCTTATTATCGCACTGTATTTCAAAATTTTGGTCTTTTTTATTTACCATAAAAATTAATTAATAACGTTAATAATATCATGTTTTAAATTTCATAACTTTACAAATTAGAAAATTTCAAGTGGAATAATAATTTTACATGGTTTTAAAATAGTACAGGTCATCCAAGGAAAGTTATGATAGGGTTATCATTTCTACCCGAACAGGTGATTCAATGCAGCGCCATGCCACACCGTTGGCATTGTAGTGCTACCTGAGGATGTGGGTTAACGCTGTGAAACTATGTCAAAATTTGCCTGCAGAACCGTTACCGACAGAATATGTAAGACTGTATTGACAACCTGTCAAAATTATCGTGGTAAAAAATCAATTGTGCAGGTACGCTGCAGTAGTATGTGAGCGAGCGGAGTAATGAGCGTGGTGTGGGGCTGCCGGTCGTGGCGATGTTATATAGTGGTCAACTCTGGAGACGTAGTCTAGTCAGTCTGGAGCCCAGGTCCACAGCGGCGGCATGGCGGCAAGCAAGGTACTCTTCAACACGTATTTCATGCAAAGCGATATTTATTTAAAATTTGTCATGTAATACTTTAAAAAATGTGTAATACTATCAACTACTTTAGCATGTTATATACAGTAAAATGGTGGATAATTTTAGACTGATATATGACCAGATTAATATATGGGTGTACAATTTTACTCACCCTAAAATTTTATATTAATAATTTGATATCTTCTAAATCTTATCGCTAAAATTATTTCCTTCATGTTACCTTTTTTTAATAAAACAACCTTTTACCACCACGATAGACCACTAAAAATGGGGAACTTCCATATTAATATATCAAGAACTTTTATATTCTATAAACATTCTAGATTACTAAAAGAATATTTATTTTTATTTAAGTTTAGTTTAGAGCCCGTATGTTTGTTACATAACAGTATGTTTCATATTGTCATTAA
Organism: Homalodisca vitripennis; assembly: GCF_021130785.1. Classification (NCBI taxonomy): domain Eukaryota; kingdom Metazoa; phylum Arthropoda; class Insecta; order Hemiptera; family Cicadellidae; genus Homalodisca; species Homalodisca vitripennis. The sequence goes on from NC_060209.1 coordinate 77,773,826, forward strand.
TTTTCAGTATATTTTTATTTATTTTATAATAATTTTGAATTATAATATGTATAATTGAAGATTTGTAGTTCAATATTTATTTTAATGAATGTGAAATACAAAAATATTGAAAGTATATATAAATATTATTGACATAAATGTTGTACCACGTCGTTTTGACTTGGATTTATTATGTTCATCACCATCTTATAAAACAGCTTTTTTAAATTTATTTTTATAATTAAATCAGGTTTACTAATAATTTTTTTATTAATATGATAATTTCATACCTTTTGTATTTTTCAGACTATGTTAGTGATTATGTACAATTTAACATTAGTTTTAACAGATTTTTTACAAATATATGCAAATTAACACAAGGAATATAGGCGTTGAACCGAAGAAATTGTTCAGCATCCTTCAATCCGGATGTCCAACATTATTTCTGTGACGTTTTTTTTATTACCATTCAGCGGACGTAATGGACGGATTCACGTTTATTTAGTTATAAAACTAGTTCACCGTGTTTTTTTATAATTGCATTGCCTCAATATCTATAATCATATCTTTACAAGCTACGTTATAATGCTAGTAATATTAATTCCTAAAGACATAAACACTTATTTGGCATAGTAATTCGAGTATTTAATTTACATATAATAATTTATTTGCATTAATATTTAACCTATATATTTATCCTGGTTACTTTCAAAGTTTTGAGGCTCTGTGCTATGCTCTAGCTGTTAAAAACTAATATTTTTCAATAAATTTAAGAAAGTAAATGAAAAGATAAGGCAATAAAAATATCCTGTCTTCTTATAATCTTCTCATTAATATTGGCCTCAACCCTACGTAGAGATAAGTCTGCGTTACCCTATCCGAAAGGTCTCAGTTTTTACTTCGAGGAAGGTTATTATGAAATTTGCAAATGTGTTTGGTTGTTTTCTCCTTAAAAGTGTATATTAAACTATTACAACTCAACTTACTTAAAAAGAAAACCCTTAGAAAAAATTACAATCAATGACCTGTTGTAACGAGCTCCCTGATCTTAAAGGAGCCCAATTCATTGGTTGAGACCTTTAATTGAACATTTCAAGGCAATCAATCATTCTACTCTAGGCTTACACTCTTCTCGTTTCCCTTCCATCCTCGAGCCACTCTTATCTTAATATAAGAAGCTAGGTAGTATATTATTATATTAACCTATTATGCCCGAGTCTGAAGGGTGCCAAGCCTTCCAGAACCTCCGATAAAAAAAATACTAATAAGTGTTAAAATGTTTTAATATGTTCAAGTTATTCGCCAAAATACAAAATTATTAAACAATTTGACTAAATTACTAAAGTATATAGATATATTTAGTAATTCTCTAAGCTGCGACAGCTACATAACTTATGCATTTATGTTACTTATGAAATTATATATTTTGAAGCGTTGATTTGAGATGAAATAGACTTGCTAAGATCGGCTGGGTTTTAGCCAATGTGGCCAGCCTGAAGCTCAAGAATGGAGTCGTTAGTCACATTACCACAGGCTGGGCTCAAATGAGTATTTTAGCGCGCAAATATCGTCATGCCCCAAACGATATTCGAACCCGGGTCCCCAAGGTTATAAGCGGAGACGTTAAACACTCAGCTACTAGGAACCACACTAACGTAATATATGCCGGTCACGGCTACATCGGTAAGACGCTACAATGCCAGCTTCTAAGCTCCTCTCTTCACTGATTTCTGAACACAATTATTAGTATTCTTGGGATCGAAAGGGCTACTGTAAAGATACAGTGACACAATATCCACTACTTTAATACAGCCTCATAGAATAGCATCCTTCAGATTCGAGCTCAAAGCACTGGAGACTAACTCGCTCCATTACGTGGTACTTCAGTTTTTAGTATGAAAGTAAGGTTTATTTAGTATTTTCATATATACTAATTCTAAAAAATACACATAAAAACGAGAAACTAATAATGATATTGGATTTTTAATACATATTGATATTATTATTTGCCTCAAGATATATCTTAATGTTTAGTAATAGTGAAACTGTGTAAAACATTGCTTCTATGGATGACTATGGTATAAATAAAATGTGAAATAAGCAAATCATTGAACAGAAATAGTATTTTTCATTAGAGAATGATGTAAAGATATGATTATGGAACACAAAATAAATATGAAGACCGATGCGTAATCCTACGGAGTGGCTAAAAAGCTGTACTGTTTGTTTATATTTTCCACTAAGTAATCAAAATATTTAGAGCAGTTACTTTGTGATATTATTTGACTGGCTGAATGTTAACGAAGTCTTCACGATATCTCAAAAACGAACTGTCCTATATAGACTTCAATTTTGCATGAAATTCTTCATTTCTATATAAGAAACATCGATTTAGATTATTTTGTTTCTCACTTCATGGAATTTGGCTAGGTTAAGAGTATATTTTTTCATAGGCTTTATGGGTAAATATGATGCCAACAAGAACTAGCAGAATAAATAAATTTGTAAACAAGTTGAGTAAATATTTGACATTTTAACAAAAAAAAAATTCTAGACTGGAAAATCACTGTTAAATGTCGGAGGTAAGATTTATTTCAGCCCAATCTTACGTCGTAGTATCCTCACTATCTCACCGGAATTGATGTTACTTAATCACTGCTACGAAAACTAACTCAGTAAACAAACATATGAGTGTAAAGTGTGGCAATATATTGATAAATATCTGAAGACTTCAAATTTTTCATCAAATTTTATGTCAATATTGACAAGAATGGGTTCTACCATTTTTCACTCCCAACTATTGTGTTAGGCTGTGGATCATTGAACCATATCACTCAGTAGGCTGATACAATTTATCTTTTATCTGTAAGAAGGATGTAAAAATTTCTTTTCTGTTTGCCTGTCTACAGGACCTGAAATTACCTATAAACGTAATACTGTGCATGGGATCTCAGGGATGCTTGTTACGCGATATGTGGTGTGGCGCACTCCTACCTTGTGGATTTTAAACCTAAATTTTAAAAGGAAATAAAACTACCTATGTCATACTAGTAAGTCTGAAGTTTCATAATACGTGCGTTTGAAATAAATAAATCAAATGAACAACTGACAAATTTCAATGATAAATTTCACTTTTCAGACAGAAATAAAACAAAATTTCACATACATTATTAAGAATGATTAATTTATAATTTAATAATATAAGTTATAATTAATTATTAAGAATGATAAACTTAGCAGAAGATATATACTGTATTGGTGACCTTTGGCCGTATAATATGCACTCTAAATATATTGAAATATAATTTAATCTATCCAATCTAACCAAAGAATTTAAGGTTAATGTCTCGAATCCTGTGATCAAATTATGCTGCTGGTCTTTATACTGGTTGAATAGACACTAGGCTTAAAGGTTGCTAAATATATAAAAGGATAAGGCTGCCATATTTGTATTAATATCACTGTCTTTCGCACTAGGTAGTATTGCTGACCTGTCTACAGATTGCTCAGACACTTGCCATAAAGGTTGCTATATATATATATATATATATATATATATATATATATATATATATATATATATATATATATATAAAAGGATAAGGCTGCATATTTGTATTGCCATAAAGGTTGCTGAATATACTAAAGGATAAGGCTGCATATTTGTATTGCCATAAAGGTTGCTGAATATACTAAAGGATAAGGCTGCATGTTTGTATTAATATACTGTCTCTCCTACTAGGTGGTATTGCTGACCTGTCTACAGATTGCACAGACACTTGCCATAAAGGTTGCTATATATATATATATATATATATATATATATATATATATATATATATATATATATATATATATATATATATATAAAGGATAAGGCTGCATATTTGTATTGCCATAAAGGTTGCTGAATATACTAAAGGATAAGGCTGCATATTTGTATTAATATTACTGTCTCTCCTACTAGGTGGTATTGCTGGCCTGTCTACAGATTGCACAGACACTTGCCATAAAGGTTGCTATATATATAAAAGGATAAGGCTGCATATTTGTATTGCCATAAAGGTTGCTGAATATACTAAAGGATAAGGCTGCATATTTGTATTGCCATAAAGGTTGCTGAATATACTAAAGGATAAGGCTGCATGTTTGTATTAATACTGTCTCTCCTACTAGGTGGTATTGCTGACCTGTCTACAGATTGCACAGACACTTGCCATAAAGGTTGCTATATATATAAAAGGATAAGGCTGCATATTTGTATTAATATTACTGCCTCTCCTACTAGGTGGTATTGCTGGCCTGTGTACAGATTGCACAGACACTTGCCATAAATGTTGCTTAATATATTAAAGGATAAGGCTGCATATTTGTATTAATACTGTCTCTCCCACCAGGTGGTATTGCTGGCCTGTCTACAGATAGCACAGACACTTGCCATTAAGGTTGCTGACAATACAAAAGGATACAGCCGCATATTTGTTGGTAAAATAATTCTAATATTCACATTTCTATTAGTTTTTTACATAAGATATAAATTAGTGAAACATATTGGGAAAGCTGTAGTAGGAGTCTATGTTCGGAAAATGAGTAACCGGTACCAAAAACAAATTTCTCCAAATCAAACTAAATCGACTAATCATATCAACTAAATCGATTATGAATGGTTAAAACCGGAATATTTAACAACCTATCATCACTTGTATAACAACCTATCCTCCTATGTTCCTTCTTACAAATGGGGGACTTTCTTTTAAATTCTGTAAAAAATATACTGGAAACGAAGATGGAGGGCGTTCATGCTAATTATTTTATTCTCATAATATTAAACAGGTGTGTCTTATTTAATATTGTGCAGTAAATTTTATTTTAATGTAAACATAAAATATTTAAAATACACTTTTTTAAATTCGTAATGTTTTTACTTTCTCTCCGTAAAGCTATGGATTTTACCACACCCCCTCACTATTTTGAATGCATATTCGCCATATATTAAGTATATAGTGGTGTAAACAAATTAATGCACATGTTTTGAATAATTTATAATTATTTTTATGTAGATTAAAATGTAGTGCTAATTATGCTACCGTTACTTCCTAACTTCCAACGTATAAGTTGGGGAAATAATATTTAGAAAGTAATACGTAAAGTTGTGTTTATATTTTTACACTTGCTATTATTACTAACTAAGCCTTTACCTCACCTTTAGTTTAAGATTTATATTATATTTTGTATTGATCCTAAAGCCTGCACCTTTTTATGGCAAGTTAAGACGTACGTATTCAGTCAGGATCCATATCTGATACTGATTTTTTTCAAATATCCCGATTGAAAAGGGGAGGGGTTGACCCTTGATTGATTACAGAAGGCCCCAAGATTTACCCTTCGCCCTGATTACTCCACGTTCTCACGAAGGTGTCTGCCTCTTCATTTACGACCGGAATATATATTTTATGCTTGTACACAATAAAATTAGTTTTTTTATCAATAAAGAAATAGTTTATAATAAACGAACTAACCCTATAACATCATTTCCATTTGTATAATACGAATATTTTTTTTTTTTTCAATGAAAATGTTAGCTGTAGTAACCCGATTAAATTCATCGATTGTCTTCATTATATTATTACATAATTATACTATAAAATCTTATAAACAAATTATTAAAAAGGTATTAATATTTTATTGAAAGCAAAATAAATATTGAAGAAAATTTAAGCTAGTTTCTGCGCATTGTGCCTATTCTTTTAGTTTGAATCGTTTTGTACTGCCCTGGCTTTATTCGATTGTTCACCCGATTGTTTTCAAAACAAAAATACTTTACATACTCTAAAGATAATTGTTCTGTATAAGTTTATTTCATCTCTCCATTATACTGCACGTATTGATATGTTTTGTTGAACGCTAGCGAAGCCTATTGTGGGGCTTTAAAAGCTTATTTTCTGTCACGATAGGTTGATAACAAACTAACATATAGACTCAAAATTCGTAAGAAGCTTCATTTATGTACATACAAATCAAGTTTGATGATAGTCATGTCACTCCATGGGATTCGGCTGAGTGTTTCTAAATATTTGTATATTAGTCATATGGTTAACCATGATGCCAACAGATAAATCATTGAATAAAGAAATTTAAGCAATCGTACGGCATTGAAGTATGTGATATAATTTATATACATAAAACAAGTCGCGTTAGTTACTCTATTTGTAACTCAAAAAATACTGTTCCGATGATAATGATCTCTGATTTTTTCGATTCTTCTCCGCCCCAAATAGCAGAATAACTATAAAAAATACAGTAAAAGTTCAAGTAAGTAGAAAAATAACAAGATAGATTTATAATAGTATAGATTTAAATTATGGTATAAACATTATTTTAGGACCTTACAACCATGTGCTGAATTAAGGTAAACACTGTTTGCAATTTGTTTAAATATATGGTATTTAAAGCATAGAGTAAACGTGATAGAAACATCACTTTTAATTTCAACCTTTTCTGCAACAACTGTTGAGCACAGGGTAAGAAATGTATATATATTTATATATATCAATGATCAGGGAACAAGGGAAAATCGACCATGGAACAAAAACACTAATACGGAAATAACTAAAATGGCCATAATATACACTTTTTTACATATTTTCTTGATCCAACATTGTTTGCCGTAACTTAACAAACAAACACTGCTGAGACATACGGTGTTGAATGACTTCCCTCTAAATGGTCCCGGGAAAGACAAAGTGAACAGTTCGAAGGCTGACAGCACTTTGAAACAAGAGCTGCTTTATTGGATTCACATCATGTATCACTTTACTGCGGCCAGTCGTGCGTAGCTTTATTTCTCCCTAAGCCTTCTAGATTTCAAGGTCAATCGTAATTGTATTCGTCCATTAAGTCCTAGCCTTCTCTTACAAAAGGAAGTACAGAAATTTCAATAATTACTCGATATTCTCTTAAAACTATGCAGATCTGAAATAAATAAAATAAATAAATACATAAACAATTTCTTATTTCCAAAATACTAATGAAACACTCCATAAAAAACATTTTTAAACGATTTTATATTGTTTTTATAAATATATTACATGCAGGTAAAATTAAAACCGTTATTATCACTGGAACATACAGTAAATTAATGTTTTATCGTAATTGGGTAAATTTACGTAAAAAGCCGTAAATCGGGTTTTTTATTATAACAAGGAGAAGTGACAATTTAGGTATATTTATTATTTTAAATGCAGGAATATTTTATGGCAGTACTAATTGATATAAAAGATTGCGTGAAAACTATGTTATCGAGTGCTAATCCAGGATAGCTAATAAAAGCTATAACAATCTGAGAAACTTGAAACTAAAATGTATTTTTATATTATTCGTGACCTTACAATTTAAACTTCTCAAAACAAGGTGGTCCTGATATTTCGTTATAGACCAACCAAATAATTCTACCGTGCCTTTCGAAAAATGAGAAAAATGAGTTTTTACAGATATCAGAAATTCCAAAATCTGAGAACTTTCAGAGCTCAGAGAGTCCCAGAGAATGGACCTTCTAAAGACGTGGAAATAATCAGTGGTGAAGAGTTATAAAAGCAAAAACCTTGTAGAGACCGAAGATTTCAAAGGGCATGCAAAGTCATGTGAAATATACCCGAAGGTTCTTGGTTACTGCACGGGAGTTACTCAATGCAGTGGGTACCAATGTCAAAGGGGTGCGAAAGGTTTAATAGATGTTTCATGGGCAACGTGATTGAAAAAGCTTCAAAAGTCATAATAAACTCTGCAATCGGGGATCCAATAATTATGTTGGTAACAGATGCGGAAGAGATTAAAATTCCTGTTGAACCAATATCTCTAACATGTTGTTTTTCCAATAGTTTCTATATGTTTTACGGAAAATAGCTACCACAAATAGGTCAGTTGATAAACTATTTACATCCTAAACAAATCCAAAAACAAATCTTACATCAGATGCTAGTCATATGTGTAATTTTTGGGAAAGTATGCTCAAACTCACCAAAAATACAAATTAATAATCAAAAATCAACTTTTGTGACAAATTACTTACCTTTATACTGCCACTCGATTACTTTTAAATATTATGATATCAGTGTTGGTCTGATAATGAAATGATGTCTAACAAGGTTTTTAATTGACAACTGTTTATGTATTTTCGGTTGATAAATATTGAGCAATCAATAGATAGTTAATTAATAACATATTAGGAAGAATTATAAAGAACTCCATCAACTTGTAAAAAGTGATATTTTATTCTGACAAACAGTTTTATTTTTTGTTTACTCCACATGAGTAACAAGAGAAACTAAATTTTAAAGTAGAGCGGATATTTTTCTTTGAAACTTCTGTAGGAAACCTGCACATCATTAAGTTTCAAGAGTTCGATCTTAAGCTCGATAATATTGGAAGATCTACAGTACTCTGCAAAGTCGACGACATTGGAAAGTCGTTTACACCGGGGTGTTTGCCTTCCTGTGTGAGCTTTAGGAGCGTATACCTTCAGCTCGTTGTATACAGTCGATCAATTGACTGATTTTCTTTATCACCTACTCACTCTGTAGGTTCTGTACCTGCTCTTCGTTACCATTACAGTATACGTAACGATGAAAATTTGGTGTAATTTGCTATGTTTGAAATGAAATAACTGAACATTTTATTTATTTTAATTACATTCAGAGGTGAATTCAAAGAACGAAAAAGGAAAATATTTTGTTTATAAATATTACCTTAATACTAAGGATTGTAAGAATCCATAAAAAATCTTAAAAATGTGTACGCTCAACCCATAAAATCTCAGATTTAAAATTGAGAACAGCACAACCTGTTTAAATACCATAAATCTGGTGTGTCCATTTTAAGTTTTTGCAGATTAAAATGCATACACTACTTCGTTTAAACAAATGATATACTAGCGAGTTCAACACTTAAAAGCCCAGATTGTACAGTGGAAGTACCACATCCTATATAAATACTGTGTCCAAGTAGCTTGACTAGGCTACTACGGGTACAGACAATAAACTACCCAGTTCAAATTATCATTGTACAAAGATTTTTATCTAGTTAACCAACACAAAAGACGATTTAAGGTTCCTGTTATGTACAAAAACAGTAAAATTTTGTTTAGATGAAAACTTACTTTAATTTCGTTATCAAGTAAAAAGTACGTTTGGCCATAACTGCATCGCTGGTAGTAAGAAATATTTTAATATTTTTAAAATAAATAAGTAAAAAAGTTTAATTTTTACAAGGAAAATCATTCACGTAAAATAGTTACAATTAAGTTCTTCTTGCAAATAGTTTTTCAAATTATTAACCACTTATTAAAGATTAAATATAAGTAGGTTTTAAACAGGTTAATTCGGCGAAACTGGTGAACAATAAAAGGACTTTGCCATGGTGTTTGGGAGTAATGCCTGCGACAAGACAATAGGAAACTGACCAGTCCTGCGAAGTAACTGTGAGAATAACAGTTGCAGTGCGGAAAATCGACGAGAGTGGCTGGGTGAAAGTAGACAGGGAAATGAGCCGTTAAACCCCAAGGTGCTAGGAACTCGATAAACTAAAAATAATGGACAGTTTCCTATGGATTTGCAAGTAGGTGAGATTCACATACGATTTTTTTATCAACCGGATCATTTTTAATTAGTCTGAAAGGTATTTTATGCTTTAATAATTTAGTTTTTACGCATTACTGAATCGAAAGGATCTTGAGTTTTGAATGGGTCCTAATGTTTATGTGAATTTTTAATCCTAATCTTTCATTTTTAAATATATTTTTTCCACTTCAATATCTTGTCCTCTACATTTAATAAAGTGTTCATTCAGTATTTTACGCTCTTCATGGTAATAAATAATATCCACTGGATATTCATACGGTATTCATGGAGCGACCGGCGTTTTTTGTCCTTCATACGTTTTTCGAACTCAGCCTTTTCGAAGTCCTGGTCTAGTATTTATTTTTAACTGTTATAAGCATCGGTGACAAAGATAATAAAAATGAAAAATTACTAAATTTGCGAATGTAGTACAAAAAGTTGCTCTGATTTGGTTAAATAAAGATAATCCAAAAGTGTCATATTTTAATTACATTTATATAATAACAGAACTAAAATTCTAACTATCAAGTAATTTTTGGGTCATGTACCATAATCGTCTTACATGGTGTAATATAAGTCATTATGACGATTTCTTTTTTTTTTTGATATAAATCAATAAAAACGTCATCAATTGATAACCTCTATGATTAAAGCACATTTTGGACTTGTTTGTCAAGTAAATGGATACACAATTAAATCATTGGTAGTTGAAAGTGATTTCCACACAGACGGCGATATCCAATGTCGATCAATCATGCAGCCACATTATAGATGGACGGTTATTGATGACTTGCAATCTCAGGCAGTTGGAATTTTTCAAAAATATACGCGATCTACGAAAACTTTTTTGAGAGGTTTTTACGATAAACACAATTTTTTGTTTGACAGTATTTTGCTTCTGCGATTCCTATGGGCAAACCTACTTACAAATGCAACCAAATGCTCTACCATGCCTGTTCCAGGTGAATACCAGTTATGTCGTACAATCCGGTACTTTCATAAGCTCTCTCCTATTTATCTTATAAATAGTGGGCGTATTTTGTTTCAGCAACTTATTTAATCACTATGTAAAGTCGCTATTAAAAATTTGTAGAGTAAAATTTAACACGTCATAAATGAAATAATTAATCATTTGATAGTCTGAAATATTTCATGCGTATAACTCTCAAATAAACATCAGGAACCGACCCTTAGCCTTTCTGCGTAAAACACAGTGGCAATATCGTAACCAATGAAGTTCATATGAGGTGCGATTATTGCTTATTGAAAACTTAAACATTAGTACTTACCGAAATATCTTCCAAATACTTTGATACATCTCTTATTATTTTTGATCATTTTAATATGATTCCAGGGAAGCTAAAACTGTTAACTTCTTCTCTTATAAAAAATATACGTGATTAATTATTTTGTAATTTTAAACTGCTAATTTTACTCACAAAATATACCCTCGAGATCGTATATTACAATATTTATTAGTATTAAAATGCTTAAACTGACATTATATTATGTCACATGATAGACACTTTAGCTGGCGATGGAGGTGGGCTTTTCTATCGATTCTGAATGTCAAAGTAATATTTTTATCACTATATCTAAATGTAAAACCAATATTGTCCAATATGCTGAGTCCATAAAGCCTTCTTCAAAACAAGCTTTCACAATCTTCTTGCATCTCTGTGGAAATTCATCTTCAGACTAAGAATATTACAATGGAACTAGCAGACTGGTTTAGCATCAGCTACCCACAGAACAGCTCTATCCCCCTTATAGTAGGATATGCATTACTGCCTTGATATTTTGGTCTCTTCACTTCAAAACTAAAATGTCTCAAGATATTAATTCCGTTAGGAATATTTCGAAGTGAGAAAAACTGAAAGAGTTAAGATTACTATACTAGTTGCACAATCCTTAGAACTAAGAAAGAGGTTGAAATTGTGTGTTTTATAGAAAGTAAAAGTAACTTAGTTTTTAAAGAGAAAAGAATAACGACAATTGTGGAGCTACAATGGAGAGAGAAAGGGAGAGCACAAGCAAGACGCCTAGGAATGCCATTACTGTAAGAAACGTTCCAAATGCCCAATAGAATAGTTGGGAGTTCACCCATTAGAGAGATTGTTGCTATATTTTCTTGAAATAAATCTTAAGTAGGTTATATTTCAAACAGAGATCCATCTTACGTAATGTTTTCCAACACGTATTACGGCAAAAGCCCATGGACATGGAAGAAGACCAATTTCAGTTAGTTTGCAAAACCAATATAGCTTGACCCAAATAAAACAGATTGGCACATATGAAGACTTTGAAAAACAAAACGATGAAAATAAAATATTTTATTTTGTTAGTCAACACTTCATACTGAGTGGAAATAGGTTTAAAACACACGTATATTCAAAACCATATTTTTTTAAATATGATAATTGTAATGATCGGTAGTGTAATAGGGCAATTAGAAGTTAAATTTAAAATGTGTTCATGATACTTGAGTTAAACTTCCATTGATGAGTAATGTTACTGGATATTATTGAGTAGATATGTGTTATAGAGTCTCGCTTGTATATAGTTTGGTATTTCTATACTTATAATAGTTTTGTAACGTTGTAACGTGAATTTGGAAAAACGAATAATTCTATTACATCGGTATAGTTTATGAAATAACATCTCTAATGTGCCTTTACGGTTCGTAATACGAGGTCATCAATCCTTAAAATAATACTTTATATTAAGATTGTTCAATCATTCCATCCTATTTACGATAAAATTATATACAATAATAAACCTTTTTAACACAGATACATGATGATGTACTTGATAATGAATTCATAGAATTTTAAATGTACATCTTACGAAATAAAAAATATATCAAAAGTGTTAAAAAGGTTTATTATAGTATATATTTTTATCACACACTTTTTGAGGCTGCATCTCTAATATTTACGATATGTATATCGTAACACACTGTAACACTGTATCCATAATCTTACAAAATTGTTTTACATCCATTAACCATTGAAATATCATCACTGGGTATAGTAAATTGAAAAGCCAATACTGGCAGAGTTGGCGTATGTGGGAGTATGACAACTGTGGACGATTTGTCACTTTAACCGGTCACGTACCTTATGTTTCCCCGATCCAGCCGTGACTGGGATTTCATCAGTTTCTCACCATGGGAACTCTTTCTTAGCCAATCATCTGGTGACATTAGTTCTCCGCTTGTCCTTGAGCGACTGAGCAATCTCGGATTTCCTAATCTGGTTCACTTGAAAACCGCCTTAAAAATTGGCGACTAACTTTATAATAATGATTCAAGACTAAAGCCGTTTATTTAGTTGAACTTAAAAGTTTTTTTTCATTTTGTATGTAACGTCTATTTACTGAAATATACGCATACAAGGAAAACTTATAGAACCGCCATAAAAATATGTTTAAGATCTTTAACACAAACTATATATTTAATCATTAAGACTATATTACTTACAGATATCGTCGTTTAGATAAAATTAAATATGTTTTAGACATGATTCCACTCAAGCATTTCATCATTAGATTGTTCGTCATATTTAGTCTTAATAAAACAGAGGGTGAAAATATATCACTGTACAAAACACAAAAATAAATAAAAGCACACGAAACTTCTAATAAATAAACAGCACGAAAAATAATTTTTAACAAACTTAGTGACTGGCCTGTCGACGCAAAAAAACTAAAGTAAAGCAACGACGGCGGTACCGCAAATAATCTAGTCTGTGTTATTTCCCACAGCTCAATGCCTATAATCTTGGATGATAATAAACAAAAGGATAAACATTTTTATCGTTTGGGAAATCAGTAAGAACAAAATGTCATACGAAATCAGTTTACAATATTTAGTTATACCCATCATACGAAATTGAACTGAATCTGAAATTCATGCTTTGTACTATTAATCTCTTATTTCTTTAGCAAGGTAAGATTTTTTAAACTTCGGTTTCTTCATGTTGTTCTATAATTTATAAAAAAGCCTTCTTTCATTGTACGACACTATAAAACCCTTTCTGATTCTGAAGAATAAATAATCACAAGTTTACTTTTATTTGACAATCGATCATGAGAAAACAAAGCCGCATCTTGGACTAGAAGTTTCAAGGTGTCCCAACGTCCAAATACTAAACTTTTAGTTTAAGACTAAAGTGAATGTACTTTAATTATTCTGAATAATTTTAGGTAGTGCTGTTTTCCTTCCTTGTATTATTTCACAGAACTTGCAGTGTATCAAAGTAGGTTTGATTACGTTCTTGTTAATTCGTACGATACGGACATAAGTGCCATGATCATACAGCCATTAGTTAGTATAGGACCAGAAGACAATTTCAACTGTATAAGGACACAACGTGATTCTTTTTATAACGGTACATGCATTTATTAGGATATATATCAAACGTCAGCCTCGCTAGATTTGGTGTACGTAAAACTGGGAGAGTATTGAATGGGTTGAAAAACAAGCATTATATTTTTTCTTCCTTGATAGGCTTTAAACTATAATCTATAAACACATTAATAACATTAATATTAATCATTCCGACAGGCAACTAGATAAAAAGATTGAAAGTCACCAATTTAATAGGCTTTATATAGTTAGCTGACTCTGCTTTAACATTTACTTTTGTGTCTGACGTTTGGTGTTAAGTTTTTATTAATAAGAAAAATATGATCTGAGAAAAAACTGTGTATCTTTTTTACCCCTTTGATACCCAACTCTCTCCCCGCGCCCATTTCGCCTCACCAAAATTAGATACCATCGATTACTTTCTTATAAAAAATTTCTCTTTCGATTTTAATAAAAACCATTTTCAGTGCTTACAAAATGCAATTTGACTCTAGGCTCGTGGACTTATATGATCACTTACCTTAAATAGTGTATTGAACATTTGTTGGCAAAGAAGTAGTCGAAAAAGTACTGCCAATATTTGATATATTCTGAGTCCTCCTAAATCTTGAATTGTTCACACAATGCGGCAGGGGCGGTGGCGTGACTGGCTGCATGTGACAGCTCAACACGTCCTGCACGTCCTGGCCATTGTACCCGTGACTGAGGCGGCTTATTGGAGGCGAACTTCCCAAAGGGGAAAAAACTTGTCACTTTCCCGCCATTATGCAAGTCCATTCCCATTGTCGACACCGGTTATCGGTTATCGCTCTGATACTCGGTGAGCAGTATGGAATATTATGCCACTGTCAACTCATATTGCGTAAAGATTTATTGTGTCTGACCTACTTTGTTTACATAAGGATAGTTCATCGATTCCTGCTTAGCCTTTCTTCGTAATCGACAGTAAAATCGTGAATTTTCTTTTTGAATTTGACTCACATTAAATAAGGTTTCCCGTTTTAATGTTCAATGATCCCTTTTAGAATATATCTTTCACAAATGTTACTTAGTGTAACGGAGTGCAAATTATAAGAATATAACAAGCATACTACAATTAATTATTATACAATTTTAACAAGCAAAATCTACAATAAACTCTGATTAAGAATTCCTAATAGCTTCAAACTTGCAGTTTGTTTATAATATTTTGGGGTATTGTGATCACAGTTCAACAATGAAAAGTTTTAATCAGCTGATTAGATCAGATAAGACAGCTCATAGTTGTGGCTCATTGCGAGTGCTGGCTCACGATGATGGATTACATTGATTAGTACTCGTAATTTAAAGAGATTTCTTCTTTTATTATTAACTTATCTTCTTATACTAGAAGATATCGTTAGATTTTAAATCACATTGTTTAGACAATGAATAACAAAATTTGCTTTATTTGGGGGTTAGCCCAAAATAAAGCAACTTTAACTGTTTTATCATATTTACGCTTAATGTTTTTCAAAGGCCACCATTATGAAGATAAAGCTTTTATAACATTTTTTTTCTTCTGAAAATATTTGAGTCTTAATATTATAAACTAAATTTCAAATTATTAAAACAAGCAGTTTTCAAATTAAAAACTATTAAAAAATATAAATTACGACTTTTCGCGTAATTATTGAGGTGTTTAAAGTTTGAATATGATTTGTTTTGTACGGTTCATGAATAATACCTGAAACCTTTTATAGAGACTTCTAGAAGAGCCTATATATCAGGATAAAACTGAGTACTATGATGGATTGAAACCCACCATTCATATCTGCCTTCATTCAAATTCAAGACGATTTTACTCAATCATTAAAACCTACTTCATATGTGTATATTAAAACCAAACGTTGCTGATTGGCTGACAAAGGCTATCACTTGAAGTGCTGGTAAACTTTAACTTCTTTCTGTCCGTATTATTTCTTGAAAACGAACTGACCTATATGCTTTAAATTGTATTTGAAACTTCATTTCTCTATCTACAACACTGAGTTCGATAATAGGTCATGTTACTCCATGGGTTTTTGCTGAGGATTAGCGAACATTTTAATATTGGTCTTATAGCACACAGACTTTAAATTGTACATGAGGCTTCACTTCCATATAAGGAACATTGAGTTCGATGAGGGTGTAAGTTACTTCTCCGGATTTTTTTTTCTTATGCATAACCATAACAATAACGAGAAAATGTAACAAATAAATGTGTAACCAAACTCAATACACGCATTAAAGATTCAAACATATCAAATATTAACACGTGTACCTAATACATACAAAAATCATTTAATGTGCCTTGGGAATTAAATTTAAATTGTTTAAACACCGATATAGAATCAAATAAAATTACAGAAAATACGAATGTATCGTGTGGAAAGATATCTCAAAAATGATTAAATATAGACTTTAAAATGTTGCATAATATTTAACTTTTACCATAGTGAGTTCTACTATGCGTAATTTTCGTGTTAATTTGTTCTGTCTGTCTATCTATTCACAGACATCTAGAAAATGAAATCTGCTATAGATGTGATGAATATTTACAAACTCTGAGAAGTCTGTATATGACACGTGGTATGGTGTGCTGCCTTTTATATTCTGTACTGTGTAGTATATAAGATAAGAGACTCCAACTTATATAAAACTTCTATGTTGGGTAAAAAAGGATACAAAAGGATCACAACACGTTTCTCTCGTAATACCGGTCTTTTATCCTGGGTTCGCGCTTATCTCATTTCCCTCTTCTCAAAGGTCCTGTCAGAGCCAATACATAAAAATTCAGTAGATATATTTCTTCAATAGCCTTTCATATTTAATACCTAAGTATTTTATTTTCATTTTTTTATATAATAAATGATAACACAACTTAGTAAATTAGAATATATATATATATATATATATATATATATATATTATATTATTATTATTATTAAACAGTGTTCTCTATTAGTATGTCCCATTTATTTACTTTATCTTTGTAACAGAATGCTAATTTTTAGGCACAGACTGTATAAGTACTCGTAGTTCTTCCGGCTCAGTCGGAAGAATTAATAGATTTTTTTACAGATAAAATATTATTAATTTATTTTTTATGGTATTTAAATGCAATCATTATATCAAAATCTGTTATAAAATATAAACAAATTTTACATTATTATAAATTTTGGTAATTATGTAATCATTACAAGACAATTGTATAAGACACCATTGTATTTTTGCCTTATGTCTATAAGTAATGGTCGCCATATTGGAATGAAATGAAATCAGTTTTGGTACTAAGATGGAACTTTTTTCCGATATTCTTTCGGAGAAGAAGCTCAAAACAAATTCTTTTCATCGATTTGATATGAGTAACCTAAAATACAAAATTAAGTGTAATTTTGGTTGAAGAGGAATCCTCATTGTCTCATCAAGTGCATAATGTACAGTAAGGTTAGGTTGAGCAAGGTACAGTGTTTTAGATAAGCAGAAGGTTAATTATAGTTTAACTCAACATTCACATTGGATTAACTCTTCCCACCATAGCTTTATTATGTTTAAAAGACTCGGTTGCTCCTCCGTACTTTGGGATGGTGCATAAAACATTGTAGTGCACTCAATTGTGCAATTGCAATAAATCAATTTTTAGTACAATCTCGTTTTTGACGCTGTCTAATTTATTTTTTTATGGGAATTCATTATTTGGCAAAATACATTGAGAAAGATTTATTTTGATCACATACGCAAGAATGTTTACTATGATGGTTCATGTTCAACCATAAAATTTTGCTGATCGTCATTAAAGTTTATAACTCAGTAGACTGTCACAGTTTCTCATCTTCCTGGCTTAGGTGATATAAATATTTCTTTATTATTGTTCGTAGCAACTCTCGAAACAAATTACCCATAGAAATGAAAGTTTTCATCCAATCTCAGTGAAGCCACTTTCGCAACACATGGTTTGGCTGTTATACGGTCAGTTTTAATTATCTTAAAATAGAAAAAATATAATCTCAGAAAAAAATATTGTTTCATATTTTTAATTATTTTGATATACTTCCATTTCACAAAACGTGGTGTGAACTATTTCCTTCTTACGAAAATATCCCTGTCGATTTAAAGAAAATTAAGTTTGTGTGGTTATAAAGTACAAATTGGCTCTCGGCCCCTAGGCTATGAACAACATCTACATTTAGATTTTTAAACTTCATCACGTAAAACTCAGTTAGTGTATTCCATACCTTTGATAAACTCCCCACAATCCAATCAATGACCACACATACTCTCTCGCTTCGATAAAGAAGTTATTTGATAGTATTTTCTTGAACATTTTTGGCTTGTTCCCTAAACAAGTGTGATTCTAAAATCACAAAAAATATTTTAAGGTGATTTTTTCATATCCCCCAAAAAAGATTTAAGACATTTCTGGTATTCTTAATTTAAGGTTAATTCTTTTGGACATCATTTATTTGGACCCCTGTAAATCTGTAGCAAACAACTTTTCCCGTCTAACCATTCAGCCTGCATCGGGTAACCTGGTACAGCAGCACTGTGAAGCCTATTACAACAGCATGGGTTCTGTGGGTTTGTATTTTTATCATTATCGCCTCAGAGCATGATAACGAGATCGGACATAGTCATTCATCTGTTATTTTTTCAATTTTTTGTTCTTTAATAATTGAATGTACAGAACTGATTCCAAAGGAAGTGAACTTAACCCTATCTAACAACGACTCTACCCTACCGTCTCTAGGGCCAACCTCGCGAGATGTGTTCTTTAATTTTTTTCCTCATCTTTGAGTTACCGGAAAAGAGGTTTAGGTTGGTCCCTACGTTATTAGCAAACCGTACGATCCACAAGTTTGTTCTAAGAATATGCTTTAGCTTATATGCCCACAAGATTATTTAGTACTTATCGAATTTTCAGCTGCTTTCCGTTGCCTTATTTGAATTTCTCCGTCTCGTGTTGATGTTGATGTATAATGTATAATGTGTATGATGTATAACTTATTTTAATAATCTATTATACATGATGCTTACAATCATCAACAACCGAGCAACGAAAGTAATAGGAGGATTGTGAAGAGAAAGCCACAATACATTTCCAAAAAGTTTCCTTCTTTTAAAGTTTATCACTAAAGATCAATAGTTTCAAAATATAACGAGTCTTCGGGTATTTCATTGTTAATGTTAAAAGAAACAAAACAACACATTTCGAGGATTGGACTTATCAAATGTTAAGAAAACTTAAGGAATAAGGTTAACTGTACACCGAAATTACAAACCATAAAAATCTATATTTAGCAGTCAACGCTAAAATCTTGATTAGAGCAAGCACCATCCATGTGACTGCATAACAAAGGCATTCGTATGGAGTTAGAACATATCTTTGACGGGCGGTTTTGTTGTACTGTCACCTACGACTAGGGTGAATTCATTGTCACATATGTGTGAATTAAAATTTTTTTATGTTTAACCTTATGTATCAAGATAATTTTTTATTCCAATTTTCAAAACGGTAACATTTTTTTGAATACTTTTTGTTCAGAGTTATATTCGGAATCCTGTAGACAACCAATCTTCTGTAGACCAATCATGGATATTAACTGACTTCATGAAATTTAAATACAAACTGAAACATCATTCATCTTATAATACACTACTCTGCTAAACTATAATGTACCTAGATAAATTTTAAATAAGGGCTATTTACTGAAATTTTCACTTTAAACTATTTAAACTGAAAACAAATATTTCAGAAATTCTACGTTTTTAATGAGTTTTTTTAAGTATGGATGAAAAGAGTTTATAATTGTAAAAATTTCAGTTGGCGTTAAGCAATGCAAACATTAAGAACAGCATTTGGTAATTAAATTTCATATATTTTCTTCTTATTTTTACAAAGTTTCAAACGGTGTAACTACTTAAGGCGATTTCAATCGAAGTTTCTTCGTGGTTGAAGATTTTCAATTTAAAGTCATAATCCTGTGATCAAATTGTATTATTGACTATGGATTTTTTGTAATGATAATATGATTTTGGTCATTGTTTGGACGAATAAAGATTGCACATATCTGAAATCCTGTTATCCTTTCACGGTAATAATCACTTAGGATGATTTACCTGATTGTAAAAAGTAGATAGTATATTTGTGATAACTTGTAAGTATTTCAAATATGTAATTAATTTAAGCACTTTTGCCACTAGGCACAGATAGAAATTACTGGATACGAAGTACATATGTAATGGCATCGTATCTATAGTGTATAATGAGTTATTCTCAGAGTGATATTTTCTTAATGATTTATGATATAAGAAAATAGACATTTTTTCTAACATTCTTCATAGGAAACCACTATTTTCTAAATAAAGAGTATGCCATTTTACCATGTCATATGTACTGTAAAAACGTATATTCTTATCTTCATTGTTTTCTCTGGCAATATTATGATTATTTTAAATTCTATTTAAAAGCCTACTACTTCCTTCGAATTATTATAAAAATATTAAAACATGTCTCCTGTCTTCTTAAACCATATATTAGTGATATTTTTAAAATGAAAAAATATAATTTCTACCAAAAGCCAATTGCGCCGTCTAAGCTACGTTCATACATCACATTAAAATTCCTGAAACATGTCTCAGAAGAATCTATTAATTTAACGAGATATTATATAACTTGTTCTTAACTAAATAACCCCCACTGAAAACGCGGAATGGTTGATTAGTATTAATAGATTTAGAATCCACCATGAAGTTTTTTTAGCCAACTAGTTATACAATATGCTTTACTATTTCATTGATGAGGTAACAGAGAATCTTGGAGATCTGAGAAACGTGAATTGGCAATTTCATGCACCAAGTTCCGTACTGTGTAAAACAGTTAATGGCTGTATTATATGGCCGCGCTCAGCCGAGACAGCTCTGCAGATGGACTTGTCATACACCTGCAAGGCCTCCCACTTAAAATGAATTTACCGAGCAGTATTCGATGAGTGGAATCCTTTCAAAAGCATTCTGTATCGTATCTCAAACCAAGGTTGAATAAGTATGACTTTTCTATTCGCTTTTAAACTTTTGTCTTTCCAAATTTTAAACACGCCTTTTGATTACAACTTCCGTATAAAAGGGCATTTATTTTAAATCCCACCATCCCATTATTCTGACTTTCACAAACTAATAGTTTTGAAATACAAATACAAATTAATTATAGTTTGCATTCCTCTTCCTTCCCTCAAGCCAATATAAAAAAATCACATCGCCAAGGAACCCAAGCGGTTTCAAGTACCTTGTGTGAAAAATTCACAGCTTTGTTCATGAAGGTGTGTTCTATGATAGAGTTTAAACAGCATTTACAGTGCATTAGTTGTTTCAGATTCGAAGTTGGTGCATACTGGAGTAAAGGTTAAACATTGACCTTGTATTTGCTGCCTCCACTACAATACTTATCAATTACTGTTCTAAAATTTAAAGTAAACATAAAAAAGTAAAAAAAAACACTCAATCTCTTTGAAGAACTTCAGCTAACAGTTTTAATTTGCTGTTTCATTTTAGTTTAGATAAAAAATAAACAAAAATATTACTATTTCTTCTAACCAGGTTTTTCTTTGCGCATAATAACTTTCCTCGGATTTTAATGAATGTTTTGCAAAAATAATTAGGCAAATTGGTCTAGCAGTTTTCTCGATTAGTACTTATCAATACATTTAACGATTCATTTTTATTATTGATGAATTAGTTGTTTTTTAGCTTCATGAGTTTTAGTTGTTTTTTATATTATTTTTTACACTTTATATTTCTTTTACATAACAGCTTTCCCATTTAATGTTATTATGATTGTAACGTAAACTTTTAATTTCTAAAAAGAAAAAGATATATAAATTTGTGACGGATATTTATTTGTTAATTACATTTTTTTGATAAAAGTAATGAAATTTAGATTTTGTATTAGTTTTTTATTTTAATTTACTTAAGACATCTAGAAATAGATGCTTATTACGAATGATGTGACAAAATCCATTAAACCTTCCATCTAGTGCAGCGTCTGAAATGACGCTGGTACAGATTTGCTCCTGGAAACTCAAATGTGGACATACATAAAAGTCGCGGCGTGTTAATACAATACTCGTTTTGAATCAATACTTCCCACCATAGTTACTATATATATATATATATATATATATATATATATATATATATATATATATATATATATATAGAGAGAAGAAATGGTCGCTGCGCCATGCTTTGCGATCGAGTCTAAAAACTCAATTCTGAAATAATGATAATACATCTTCATCTAAACTACATTGGATAGGTGCTGGCTAACCAGATGGAACTTCTTTACAGCGTAGGTGTCGTTGAAATCCCAACAGTTCAAATAGTTCGTTTTTAACGTTTTTATCACCGAATTTTAACGAATCTCTTCAGACAAATATTGACTCTGGATTCCAGGAGTCAATTTGTGCCACTTTCCGATTTCAGACGATAACCTAGGAGGAAGGTGAAATTCGGCTTAACACATTAATCGTATCGAATCAACCCTTCCCACCATAGCTACGATGTGTGTCACAGATGATTAATATTTTAATCACTAATACAATCCAAAACATTTTTGATGACGTTTTCTTTTATTGTGTATAACTTATTGCAAGAACCAGCATTTTCTACGATTATTATAATTTTATATATTATATGGTAAATTAATTTTTCAAATTTTTTTGAAATAAAGTAAAAAAGTTTGTATAAAATTTTGTGAAGTAGACAAGATATTAGTACTGGGTAGTGGGTATCTTAGCAGATCTCTTCCAATATACTCGTATTGCTGTGAATTTTTGGTTAATATTGGTAACTGGTGGGTTGAAAAGATTGGGTATATTACATCTAAACTCATACTAAAATGTAATACTTTTAGCTTAAGTAAGTTATTTATAACTTCAAATTTAGAATTTTGATCGCATGTTTATAAATAAATGTTTAATTTCTCGTCAACTACTAAAGTGTTTCGTACCTAATGCTATTTAATTATAATCTCGTATTCCTCTATAATTTATTGTTAAAAGGGATAAAGTTCAGTATAAAGTGATAGACATGCTGGAAAGTTAGATTTTCTACAAACGCGTGTAAACTTCACTCTCCAAAGGGGAATTAGTGGCCAATGTCATCACCTAAGATAGATATGATCAATAACGCCAAAGAACGACTGACTGGATGTCAGTCAGCAGTGCTCAAAGGGCTGTCCTGCCAGAATAGAAACCATCAGGAGAGTGATATCTCCCATATCACCGATCTCGGTCACAACAAAACTGATCTGCCAGAGAAGAGGCCAATAGTAGAGTGATATCGTCCAGATCTGTGATCACGATCACAGCAAGACTAATCTTCAGAGAGGAGGCCATCATTAGAGTAATATATCCAAGATCACTTATCATGATCACAGCAAGATTGATCTGCCAGTTGTAGAACAAGCTAGTAGTATTTTTAATCAATACATAAAAAAATCTTTTGGTTCGACTAGTTTTTGACTGAAAATGCCTCTCTATAGCAATATGGAAGTATTGCAAGGTTTTAATTACGATATAACATTTTTGGAAATGGTAATTTATAATAACAAAATATCTTCTTTCTTAAGTTACCAACACCTTGTGAAAACGTTTGGAATGATTAATTTACAGATTTAGTTTTTACTAATTTTATTCTATATTATTTATATTTTATTACCAAGAAAATAAAGTCTAAATACTTGTACTAATTTAGTTATTTATTTAACAATTAAACAATAGTTTATAAATTCTAAAAATGAGAACATTTAACTTTTCATAATATAATATACATTTTATGAGTAACAATTAGATAGTTCTTTATTTATATTTAAAATAAATCTGCTTTCAATATTTAGCTTGCAACTGTTACAACTGCACTTACAAATAAAAAAAATACATAGCAATTATTTTTAAAACGTTATAAATTCAGTATAATTATAAATTCACATAAAACATTATGTCTATAGATCTTTTTAGTAATAGATATAAATTATAAACTTAACTTAAAATATAAATTTATACACAAAACAACACTTTACTCTTTAATAATCCAAAAGAAGCCTTTAAAATATTTAATACCTTATGTTAAGGAAATTAAAAATATATTAATTTTGAGTTTGTAAAGTATGACCTGATAAGTATACTTCTGCAAGAACATTTAAAATCGTTTAAAGGGGTAATGGTTTTAAATAGCCACATTACTGCACGTGGTTCTTCCAGTATTGCCTGCTCCTGTAACCTACTTTTAGCCTTTGTAAAGTAACTTTTAAAGAGTTAATTAGTTTCATAAAGGAAGCTGTCACAACACGGTCGTTAAAACAAAAACCTGATTTATGTAATTTCCTTTCACCGGAAAGCTGAAGTCAAGCGTTGTTTGATGCAAGAAATTTACTTTTGTGCTGCTGAAAACCATTCATTAGCGGATTGAAAAAAATTTTTTGAGAATGGAGAATGTATCACATAGAATTATATTTTCCATTACGAGACTTTTTAATGAAAGAAGTGAGCATATCTTACCAGTTTCCAATGCTCGGCTTTGTTTGAAATATAAATATACAGCACAGAATTTAAGGATATTTAAACAATTTTTCTTCGAAAGGATACATTTTTGGTCTAAGTGTTTAAGAAGAATATTCCTCCTATTCTTAAGGCACTATGTATATTTAACTAACTAAGCCTGTTAAAAGTAAACCAAGAGTTTTACGTTGCACGGTTGTAAATATACTATGGTATCTATATATATAAAAATGAATGTTTGTATGTTTGTCCTTTATGGAATCGTGAACTATTGGACCGATCATGATGAAAATTTGTACGTATATGTATTTTTCCACGGAGAAGGTTTATAAGCTATGCCCATCCCTTTCCCGATTCAGGATTCCGCCCCACTGGTTACAGAAATACCCATAAGAAATGCATTGCAGCAAACATATGTTAACGTCTTTTCAAATTTTTAATCAGCTGTTCTTTGTAAACATATATTACACTTATAGTTTTAAAGCATAGAGTAAGCTTAAGAGAAACGACAAATTTTGTTTAAACTGTTTTTTGCAATCACTGTTAAACATAGACTTTACTATCCAGATAATACAATTCAAATTTGACGTAAAAATTCACCTTTAACTGCAATATTTATTTAATATAAACCATGCTCATGCTTGATCAGAAGAGTAATGCAGATATCATAATTACTATCTTACGTTGGCTACAAATATAAAGAATGTTATAAAATCAACCTTAGTTGTTTTTTTTTGACAGAAGTATGGTTCTCAAAACTCCGTGTGTACATATTCTCTCGATCGAGACAACAAAGCAAGCTCAATCGTGGCATCGGAGATATAACTAATTTAATCTAAAATTTATTATAGTAAAAAAAAAAATTTACTAAGTAATATAAGGACTTCGGTTCTTAAGATTTGCGTGCGAAGCCGTGGGTAACAGCTAGATAGAGGCAGGAATATGGTACATACCTTCATAATACGCCCAAGAGGCTCACGATGGAACGACTATCAATTATCTCAGCAATGTTTAGAATGTGATAGAAAAAGAATAAGTGAATATAGTGTACTGTTTTCAACGGGAAATTGCGTGCGAAGCCGCGGGCAACTTTTGCAAAAAATTATTGAAATGCGCAGCAAAGCGCGCCGGGCCCGCTAGTATACTATAAATATACGGTATATACTATGGTTGTAAATAATTGTGTTACTAAACAAGTACATTATTGTTTAATTGTTTTACTGTTATATTATATCAAATTTTCAAATAAACTAGGTAGTAGGTACTAGAAGTAGGCAACTAGGACGAGTTAAATAATTAATTATAGTCTTAAGTAGTTTGATAAATTCCATTGTCTAATCTGAAGTAGTTTAGCAGCGAGAAGGAATGTTGGATAGTTATTTCACTCAACAGAGGCGATTTAATATTTACTTCATTAATACGTTCCCTTAGATTAAAACAACCTACTCTGCCAACACAAAAAAATGTAATAAGTTGAATACTTCCATGGAAACAATTTTCATCAACTCTTTTTTATATCATTTCATAAGATAATTAAACAAGACGTAACTTTATCAGTAACCTTATGAGTTCTATCAACTGACATATTAACATTTCCTTCTTTTTAAGGGCTTATTAGTATTAATGTATCAAAACTGTAAATATATATACATTTAAATATAGTATGTAAAAAACGCTTCCACAATTAGTATCATCGCTTCACGTGATTTTATCTTTCTCTCTTTTACTTACCTGGTAGGGATATGGGTGTTTCATTATTATTATTAAATATAATTGTTATATCATCGTCAATTATTAATGGTTATGAAAATAAAATCGAGTAACTACCGAAAAAGTCAAGAAAGATGATTGATTTATACCAGAATAGATTATGAATAGATCCATTCTCGGGTATGAATAGATTTCCAAACAGAAACTGTCTATCTAAAAATGTATATATGGAACTTTTCCATATCAAAGATAGAGAAGTTAGCATGCTCAGCGAGTTTCACCTATTAACGAAAAAGCTGAAAATTAAGTTAACATTGATTTGATTACATGATAAAGAAAAGTTCAAGTAAGGTTCATGGTTAGTTATTATTCCAAAATTGGCTTTATTGATTTGCAACTATTGTTTTTTTTATTTTGAGCAACTAATTTCTACTAACAACAGCAAATAAGACTTATAGTTTATATTATTTTCTAATTTAAACTATAACATGAATGAATCGTTTGACTCATATAATATCAGTGCAGTATGTTAAAATTGACTAATTTTTTTATATAGATTTTTCTAGGTTTGCCTTTGTTGGATAATGTTTGAAAATTTATTTGTATGCTCAAGTGATCAAAACGTATCAATATAATAAATAAACCAAGACGAGTTGGATATTCCATAAATTAGTCAATAGAAGGCGTTTTAGAAGCAAGGGACTGATAACAAGTACACAGAGATGTAACTCTAGACATATAACCTCCTTCCCACAATGGGCAACCCTGTAACGTATTGATTAATGAGTTTACGAGAGGAAATACTTAAGTGCAACGCTCCATTGTTTACTATTGTTTAGTTACAAAACACAGCCGTACGTTTATTCTGTTGCTTGTATAGTTCAAAGCGTAATAGATACAAAATAAGATACAAAGTTGCATGCTAATTATGTTGATCCTTCATATCAATGGTAGGTAATTGAAGAGAATTAATTTAATTTAGAGCGAATATTTTACAGTACGCTTGATAATTCAATTCTGTATTTGGAATGTGTTCTCTGCTTTCATGTGGGAAGAGAAGTTTAGCTGTTAGAGACTTGTTTGTAAGGGAAAAAAAGTTATTAACATTTTAGGCATGTGTTTTGTGAGTGGAGAAGTTTGGGAGTGGTTGAAACGAAGCGAAGCAGCTTCATCAAAGTTGACAGAAACGTTCCTTTCTGAATTATCTGAAATAAGATACTTGTGGGGAAATTTATTGGGGAATTTTTCGCCGTTTGACCTGTTTTATAAATCTCACAAGAGAGAAAACTATACTCTCTTCGTTTGGAATTTTGTTTTTTAAACTGTTGAGGTAAATGTTGTTAATTTTAAACGGGAAACGCTGATTTCCGTCTCCCTACTTTAAAATTGGACGTTGTATTTATAAATACTTCTTATATGGTAACATTTTCCAATGACCATTACTCGTTACATAAATGTTTGAGATACTAATTTTAAAGCTATCAATCATGAAAGGATGCGATTATCGCCTGAGTGCTTATACGAGTATATGTCGAAAGTAGCTTCAAACACATAAGCGCTTCTAAGCTGCGAATCGGATCACTTGTAACTCTCGATGTCTATCCAATTAATTAGGCTTATTGTATCAAGTAATATGATGCAAATTAATTATTTGATTGTAGATGAACAAGTTAACAGCTCCGTGTCGCTACATTTACACGTGTTATTAGACTTCAGACCATGGAAAAAGAAGAAATCAATTCTAGCTTGCAAGGATAACGTTTTAGTCTTAAAAATCTACACTTCATATTCATTTTGGAATAACTGGTAATTATAATTGTAGTCTAACCTGTGTTTTGCGCATATTTTCTGGACATGGGTATGGAAAACAAGTGGTCAAAATTCATCATAATTTCACTTCTCGTATCAAAATTTGTTTCATAAAACATGTTAGTTTAATTCTACAACTTAAGCGATATCGAGAAAATATTTTCGACTGAAGATTCAAGATTCAAGATTCTTTATTTGTCTTTAAACATATATAAACGCAATGGACATCGTCAGAATATTCATATAACTAGCCAATACCAAATTCCTTAATTTCTTGTATACAAAATTGTGCAATAAGCCTATAATAAAATAAATAAATAATTAAAAACTATTGTACAACTACAATAAATAATTTCATAACATAACAACAATACATAGAATATATAAGAAGTAATAACAGAGAATAAAACAAATAACAATTCAACAAATTTGTGACGGTGGCGTCAAGATTGAAACAGGACAAATACTCATCAAAAGGCTTTATCCAATGAGAAATAATAAATAAACTTTAAAATAAAGAATAAAGATAAAAAACAAATTGATGAAATATATTGACAAGCTTCTAGGTTCTGAAATATCTTCACTTGTTCGACCAAAAATCCCTTGTCAAGATGCTTTTGAAGCTGACTTTCTGTTTTTTACTATAGTGTGTCCAATAACATACTAAAAAATGTAATTATAAAGTTATTGAAACATTATAAAAGGCAATTTATGTTATTTGCATACACAAATAACAAACTATTTTGATATTTATATCGTGATTTTGAAGTGATTATTTGTTTCCAAAATACAGACCTTTTTTATTTCCCATAAATTTTTGTTTCAGTCCCACTTCAATATATTTCCTAAAATTTATTAATTACAGAACAGATATTTATCTATTCGTCTTGAATAAAGGAACTTAAAATGTTCGAAAACAAAATAAAAATTATAATTCAGGAGGACTATCCATTTCATTGATATCACCGAACATTTACGTTTTGTCAATGTTAAATTTATCACCTTATAATAGTTTGAAGGTTCCATAAGTCCTACTATTTTGCATATTTTGAAATATGATGCCCATACTCAATACAGAAAGTGTCTTCACAACCTCGACATACTTACATAAGCGTCTTCATTAGAATTTCGTGCAGTAGTTATTTTGAAGAAACAAATTTTTTTTTGATGAAAATTGGTTTTATATAGTCACGCACATACAAGAAGAAAGAGTTTTATCTATTATTACCTGTAGGTGTATAATACCCTCTAATCTGAAATTTATTCTCTGTACCGTTGATACCTTTTTCGGCTAATCCATTATGTCCTTGAAAATCACATATTTAAAATTGTAAAAACATTCCCAACCTATTACAGCCATGACTTATTATAAAGTCTGTGTTTTCGTTTTACAATGTTGTACTTGAAATAAAATTAAAATGTTTACAACTTCAAAACAATTACTAAACTGCAGTGTACTTGTATATTATAGATTTTTACAGCTTTTTTGTCAGCCAAGTTTTATTGGATAAATAATAGTTCTGTATTACATATTATTTACTATATAGTAATACTAGTTCAATCAAATGTTAATGTTACTAATATTGTAAGGCACTGATATTCTTGAAAGCCTAACAATTTTTGTGCTGTGTTGTGAAATTTCTCTAACATTTAAATTTAAGGATTGCGTAAGAAATCTATAGCCTTTCATTAATAACTCTTTGTTCTTTCACCTTTTAATTACTTTAGAAACTTAATTATCTTTATTCTATACTCAGTATTGAACATTATACAGCAAAGTAGGCTAAAAACAATTAATAATTTCACTTTATTGTTGTTTTACTTTTACCTTTTCCGCAGCGCAGCAGCGTTTGTCAATTTCGGATTTATTAAACGATCAAACATGACTAGAACAATGAATGACCCAACTGCAGAATTAAACAAGTGAACTTTCGGTTATCAATCTACTGCGTTAACATGGTATAGTTAGTTTTATAATAAGTTGAATGTTTTTTTTTTTTTTTTTTCAAAATAACAGCTCTTTAATTTAACAACTTTAAAAACATAAAAATGAGTCAGAATGCTGTGCCACTCCACGAGAAGCGGTTAAAAATATAAGTAAGTAGTTGAAGTAGAAACGTAAGTAATTTTACTATCAAACCTAAATAAAAATTGGTTAATGGGTGAGAAAATTGTTTACAGTATGTAATGAGTTATTATCATGAATTAGAACTTTTGAATGTTTTAAAGCTCAAGTAAATGTAATTCGTAATTTTTATCGTGTTTTTTTTGTGATGTATTAAAATGTTATTTAAGACAGTTGCATAATTTTATATAGGTTGAATAATACAAAACATTTTAAAATATTAAATTTTTTCCCCTCTAAGTGTCCTTTACATAAACATTATAATTAATTCGCATCCTTGTATTCAACAGATTTTCTCTGGGCTCGATTATAAGACACCTCTGACAACCGGTTTGAACATTCGACAACTCCTGGTAGAATGTTTCAAAGAAGTTTTAAAATATCCTTGTCTTGTGTGTCAAAACTTACGTTTTCTCCATTGTGGGACATGAAATTCAATGCTAAGTAAGTAAATACATAATTCAGAGACAACAAGTTAGAGCTATTTTTCTCAATCGTGATCTATAGACGCAGCAGATTTATATTCAATTTCTGTTAAAGCTTTTTAAACATAAATATACATCGAAGCCATTTTGTACTGTAATATTGCCAACACGCAGACGCTATGAAAATATATTTGATATCTATGTCGGATATAAAAGATGTGATTTTTATTTTTTTATTGCCTAACTTATTACAGTTCTCATATTGTGCGCTTACATTTCTTCCGAGTTTTAAAATAAATTGCGTAATTTTTTAATTTGAAAATGTAATCTATTAACCGGGGGACATCTGAAAAAGTAAATACATATAACATGAACATTAAATTTAAATAGTTGTACCCAATTCATTACTCAAGTTGCGAGTTTTCTTTGCGATCTTTTTTATAGAACTTACAGAAAGAAACATATTAATAGTCCAAAAAATCTGTGATGGCTTGAAATCGATATAATGGCTTTGTAACACTATATTACTTGACGCTATGAAAAATAAGCTCTGTATATATAGAGCAGAAAATTCTAAATCAAGCTGTTGTAAGGGATCTTTCAGACAAATAAACCGGCATATACCGTAGATAGGAAAATGTCTTTTATATAGACGAGGACAGGTTATTCTTGATGGGTAAGGGGTACCTACTAATTCCTTACTCTAGTTCTCGGATATTTGATATCGCAGACTTTTTCTGTTCGATTATCTACAAGTCAGTCAAAGCGGGCAGGACATAATTCTCATCCACGTTTAGTATTGGTGAAACCTTTAAACTCTAGACCAAGGTAATTTATTTATAGTTAGCTAGTTTTATAGTTAGTAACTTTTGTAGTTAGTTAGTTTTGTAGTTTGTAGTATAAATGCCAGAAGAACCTATTCTGTGCAAAGCCAATCAATGGTTGTCCAGGAGCGGCAAACCAAAACCACAAGTGTCGAGCTATTGGAGTAAAAAGGGTTAGTCAAAGGTTAGGTTTACTGCGGAGACTGAATGGTGTGGC
This sequence comes from Homalodisca vitripennis, assembly GCF_021130785.1. NCBI lineage: Eukaryota > Metazoa > Arthropoda > Insecta > Hemiptera > Cicadellidae > Homalodisca > Homalodisca vitripennis. The sequence goes on from NC_060209.1 coordinate 77,805,451, forward strand.
TCATTTTTTGTTAAAGGATTTTTACAAGTCTCAACATGAGGGAGTGTTGTCTCCCTTCCCGCCGTTACTGAAAGACTAGATCAGATCTACCATCCACTTCCTCCCAGATGACACAAATAAATTTGTGGCCCTTATCTCTCTGTGGTAGATTTAAAATAGGATTTCGGCAGAATGTAAACTCTATGAGCAATTGTAACCACCTCGGTGTAATGTCACTCAGAAAGCAAATGCAAAGGCTTTTTGTAAGATTAAGTGCAAAGATAATTTTTTCAACTTCTTTTCCTAAGTGAACCCCAACACCAACACTAGGAGGGGCCACTGCCAACAATAGCCCTCCGCAGTTAAAAGCAACTACCGTTCAGGTATCACTTTCCCAAAATATATTTAATTGTTTCCGGTTATTGATATTGCTTCTGGACATCCATTGTGTTGTCAAAATATAACATTGATATACGCTGCACATAGCGTAAATAGGCACTATAAACTACAAAAAAAATTAATGCTTATTCATAATAATTATAGTGTAAAATTATACTAACAATGCGCAATTACCTATTTCAGCCCTTTTCTTTACTGTAAGAAATTCTAATTCAATAAACGAGAGCAGAAAACAGTTACATTAATGAAAGAATAACCGCAATTTCCTAGGAAGAAAACACCTTTTAGTAAGACAACGTGGTATTGTCTGGCAGTAACATTTCAACATCAAGAAACTATTTATTAAAACTTCATTAGTATCCACTGCTTTAACGGAACTACAAAACAAAAGTCTCTCTTGCAGTAAAGTATTATTGTAAAGTACGTGAAGAAAATAATAAACTGCAGCGCTTCTGTACAAAAACAATAAGTCAACAGGTGACTCCATTGTTGAGGGAAAATATAATGGCTTGTAAAGAACAATAGAATCTGTCATGAAGCGTATCCGGCCTCAGTTTTGCCGCAATATTACAGTTGCTTAACAATACCGGGCGTAATTTGGTAGCGTAACTCGTACTGAGCGTACGTCGCACATGTTCACTGCATAGTAGAGTGTTCTCGGGGTCCTCGGCCCGTAATCCTTTGTGGTGCTGATGACAGGAGGAAATTGTGGGATAAACGTGTAGCCTGCTGTGCCGCTACCGCCACAGTGTTTGGAGACCCGTGAACCAGAAATGAGGTAATGGAGGAAGAATATTGTCACCAGAGTGTGAAACATCGGTAATTCACCTGCTGTTATTTCATCTTCACCACCTAACTTTAATTAGATTCAAGAGGCTGAAATATATTTATGTAGAATATATATATATTAGTGTTTAAGGTAATACACATAAGTGTAACATATTATGAGACTTATTAAACTTAATCCTGCGTACAGGTGCTCAGACCAACCAGTCCTTTCCCATAAAAAGCTCATATTTTTAAACAAACTTCCCACAGAGCATTTATAAAACCATTTCCTTGTATATCCAGTGGTACTATAGCTCTTGATTGAATTTTCCTTGATATTTTAAACTTGATAGATATGAACTTTGGTCTATGAAAGAATTTTATCCGTTTTGGGGTCAAAAGGGCAAAGTTACAGGTTAAAATAAAGTAATAACAGTTTTATATTGGTCTTATAAGCAATCATGCATGCAACGATACATTGCAAATTTGTAGAAAACAGTAAAATCATATGCAATTTTTCCATAGACACACACATATCACAACTTACTTTGCTGGATTCATTAGAGTATGACTTTAAAATAACATTCTTTATACGTATAATACAGAAAAGTTTAATTTGTTTTAAATATGTGTATAACCAAATTAAATTTGTTTTATAAATAAAACTCATACCACTCCAGTTCATTATGCAAAAGTTTCCAATGTTTTATCTTCAGTCGTTGTTATTTGAGCCCTACAAAAAGCCCCAAATTCCCATATGTATTTGCCTTTAACTCCACGAGAAGGTATCTAAATAACTTTCTATTTTTTTTTTATTTAGAAAGTTATCTTTAAGACCTACCAGTTCAACAGAAAATTATTTTCCCAATCCAAAATTAGTTGCACTAACTTTTGGCACTTTTTTAATATTGATTTTGAGAGTTGTTTCATGTAATTTTGGAAAACATTATTAAATGTAACGTCTCAGTTAGGTCTTCTGAGCTATAATTAATCGATAAAACAGAGTATCGAATGACCCGACAGAACGTGACGAGAGAGTGATAGCATGGACGGACTGCGTTTTAACATTTCAACCCCAAAATAGAGTTCTAATGCTAGTACAATAGAGTTCTTCCTTACACAAAGAGGAACCAATATATCAATGAAGTGTCTACAATTTAAATATCAAGAGCTATCACACAAACGAACGAACCGTTTATATACAATAATAGTTAGACTTCCTATAACCAGCAGGAACCAGTTTTTAAGTCTTTAAGACTAGGGCTATCAAGATTTATCCCACAAATGGACTGCTCTTCTGGCACTTTAAAAATCAATCAAATCTTAAAATCAATAGACGTTTTCTTTGGACAAGAGGATTCTATGTACCAAGATTCAAGTCCAAACTTGGTTTCATTTTCGAAAATAAAAAAAATATTAGGGGTTTGGCTGTAAATGGGACTATCTATAGACACTTTTACTGTTAAAATAATTATTTGTATGTGGGCAGTTCAAAGTGACGGTCTAGTTGAACAGCTGGCGATTAGCTTTGTAAGAGCTATTTCCAACCAGTTTACTTTTATTGCAAAGAACATGTAATTTTTCATAAAATAATCCAGTTAAATAAATCGGCTTTAAATCGTGCTAAAGGATCTTGACTAGATTTACTGATTCTTATAAAACAGTTATGTGTTAAGTTGAACTTGATAATTGGTAACTAAAATAGTCTGCACTTTGAAAACTACATTAAAGACTCCCAAAAATGAGTTTTATGAGTATTATGAGGACAATGAGTGATAAGCGTAGCCTTTTATCAGCCAATTAAAATTTTCTTTGTCGGTCTCATAAATCGTTAACCATGACAATTAATAAATTTTTAGTATTGGTTCTATTTGAAGGCTGTTAAATCCATCATGTAACGCCAAAGTCCATTCTTTTAGAACCCAAAGGCTAACAGGAAATTTAAGAATATGGTGTAGGAATCAATCATTATAAGACACCTAACTACTGTGCTCAAACTATACTTGAACTCTAACCTCCCAAGCAAACTGAGGATCTCACCACCAGTCCGTCTGGATCATTCTAGATGTTCTGTAGGTTGTATTTTACTTTAAAACAATGCAGATAAAAATAGGACACTCGTAAATTCTCAAAAATGCTGCAACTAACAGAATGTAGTGATTAAATCAGGCTCCTGATCGCAGAAAGGACAGCTAAGCAAATAAAACTGAAAAGCGGCCGGAACGAATTGATTCAATCAGTAAGCGTCGTGTCGACTTCTCCTTTCCCAGCTGACCGTCCGTGTCCATATCGGTCAGCTGTCCATTCGATTGTTTCTTCATAGGGCCCCTTCACCATGTCTCTTCTGGAGTTCCAAACAGGATATCCGATACAATAAATTAAATGACTGTTTATTTCCATTAACCTGACATTTTTTAGCTCAAACTAAGCGACAGACGATGTAATTGTTGCCCAATTACCCACACTTTGATTACATTGTGGTAGGTAACAAAAGCTCATGCTAATTACTACATCCCAAAAGTGAGCAATTAACGTGAATCATTAAAGTTTATTTAAATATTCAATTTATGCAACAGTCTCGCTCAAAAGGCATTACTAAGCTAGCGTATTATAAATGCCAACTTTATATTTTGTGCCATCATCATTGAGGTAGAGGTTTAGAGTAATAATCTTCTTTAGTTTACAAACTCTCCAGTAATATTTTGGGGATTTATTCTGTGGAATAAGAAAAATAAAAATGTATCATATTGTCAGAAATGCTTAGTTTCGCATTAGTCTGTTCGTGTGATTAGATTTATAGTTTTTTCTTCAGAAATAAATAAGGTTAAAGAACTAAAATATAGCACATTAGATGTTCTCGCAGTCTCCAATCAATATAAAATTAATAGTATATCATCACTTCACGTTTGAAGAAGTCAGACCATTCAACCATTTAAAGCTCAATAATTTAATAACGTATAATATTAAATAAGTTAAAATATTATAAAAGCTTTTAAAAAATAATTAAAAAAAGTGCTAAACCTAAATACAAACATTTTTAAACCCATACCATAATGCTCGGTCTGTAAATAATGTTGGCAGAAACGTTTAAGTGTAATGGTGCATGTAATGATTCCGTAAGCATTTAAACAAACAAGAATTTGGCTGCGCATTGCAATAATTAAACGTTTACATCTTCATTATTTCTTGACCAATTGTTATGTTTTATACGCTTTAGAATAGATATGTTAAGAACTGCCTCAAAGACGGAAAGGTAATGAAACGATTTTAAAGAGGAACTTTGTATAATCAAATTTTTTATGTTTATAATGGTGTTATCTTCGTATTTTTATTTTCAAATCGAATGGCAAGTAATTAAAGTTTGAAAATATAAAGATATTTACTGTGTGGCGAATAAATTAGGATGGATGGATGTCAGAAAATTATTCTTATTATTATTGATACATGTACATAAATATAACATGAATTTTATAACAGGAAGTAAGTAAACAGCGAAAAGTTTCAAAGTTGTGTAGTGAATTCCGTTAAGAAAACAGAGACATTGAGATTCCTACTTTATTAGAGTTTCGGCTTTTGAAATGAACAAAGACAAAAATCATACATATTTCGACAGCTTGTTTTCTTTAGGCCCAATTTTTCTTGATCTATTTTGATAAATCTTAAGTCACTAACTTTGAAAATACAACACACGCTTGCTTTCTACCACATCCACAGGTTTTCAACATTTCATATTTATTAGCACGATTTAAGTTACATAGTGTTGTGTAATAGTGTTCAATTGTCCATAGAAAATTTTGCACATGTCCAAAGGTATTTTCACATGGTAAATAATAATGATACAATATCGGAAGTAAAAAAGCAACATTATAAATTCTTTTAACCTTTTATATATGGTTACTAATGTATAAATATATAACTTTCATTCTGACTTGTTCATAATGCTACTGAACGATTTAGACATTAGCTAAAGGTTACCATTTAAGTGCGTCATTAAGAATTAACAAACTACATTACTTTGTAATCTTAATTCTTAGGCTTAAGATTACGCCTGTGACGAGACTCATTTAACCTGTCTAGATCACGTCACATCGGAAAATTTCTAACATAACTCAATTCTCGGCAAAATTGTATGGTCTCATCTTGGAGACCATCTTTTATCGACATATGTTAAACCGAAACTGGTAGAGCCAGTAATACAAATCATTTTTAAATGTATCGTGAATGGCCGAGTCTCAACCAATCAGAGGTCAGTCTCGCTTCTTGATCACAGTCTGCCAACTTTTAGATAACTTTTGATTCACGAGAGCTAGTCCAATCAAGATTCTCTAGTATTCACCCTAAAAGCGGAAACAGTTTTTTTTTATTCCTTTCCGAAGACGAGTCGTAATTTTATCTCTTACTTTACGCGGCCAGTTTTCGCAATACAGGTTATTCTAATCGTGCACTATCTACGAGCATAAATTCTCTTTTCATCGATATGAAGGCTTTCGCAAATACATAGAGTGTTTAACTAACATCCCCTGCAACACTGCTAACGTAGAATAACTATTTTATCTAAAGGATAAAAGTCATAAAAGATATACTATAGACATGCACCTGGTACAATTTAAGTTACGAAATGAGTGAAATTAAGATGTTAAAAAATAAATTGTCGTAACTGATTCTCCATAAGTGCTCTTTAAATGTTTAAGAAATGCACAATGATTGGATTTCATGCAATGAGTGCAATGGAGAAAAATAAAAGTCCTTTAGAATGATTCTTTTTATCTTGTATGTTTTGCTGTAACACGTTTTAAATTAGCTGTATAAGAAATTAAAAGGTGCATTTCTGTCTGTATAATTTTACACACAGATCTGTTTATTTCAAAAATGACTTAAGCGATTGCCTCGAAATGTAGTACTCATATAGTGTATGTCTTTAATTATAACACTGAAATACTAAAATATCATAAATCTCCTGAAGAAAGGAAGTAGGACCAGTATCACAACCGAGGGAACTATTGGCATTTAGAGATGGATTTCTTTAATTGGCTGCGAAGGCAAAACGGATAAATATAAAGGATTCATGTTTTAAAATATGTATTTGAAATATCATTAAAATAAATTAAATGTTTTAATAATTTATGATTCCAAACAAAACATATAATTTTTTGATTAAAATATAGTTATAGAAAATTAAATATTATTAAAAGGTAATAGTTACAAAAATACATATAAAATCATCTTCCCATTATTTAATGTTAAAAATTAATATTCATATCCTCAGCCATTTTCTGTGAATATGAAATACAAGATCATCCCAAATAATGCTTTAGATGCCAGGAATTTCTTATGCAATGATTTCAAAATTGTTATATATTTCCTGCCACCAAGAAAATAAACAGGTTTTGTTCAAAATAGTAAAAAATCTAAATTTTGAAAATAAACCAAACCAAAAACATTGCTTCACGTTAATAAGCACGTTTAGCAATCGTCACGTCATTTCCTATTTTACAAATTGTCAAGGTTAAGGAAGAAAGCATGGAAATGGTGTATTAATCCTAAATATTAAATTTGTTTAGTCATTTGAACTCCGCACGTAAGCATAAGACTATATTATCACGCAAAGTCACTGCAGATATAGTTGTCATCTTGATATGTTAACCATAATGAGTCATAAGTATTCCGATGGTTAAGTTTTATAATTAATTGATGTTCCATAAAATATCAAATTTTATATATAAAATTCATACTTCCTTTCCAAAATCTAAAATATTTAATAACTAATGGAACGAATAAAATAAAAACATACTTAATAAATTAATCTATATTACTGGTGTCAGAATTTACAGTATTGATATTGCAACGACGGACGCCTTCCAAAATTAGAACGTTAAATATTGTACTATACACTCTGCAAATTGCAGCGCACACTGTTTCAGGCTTCCGTTGCAGGATTTGATTGATGGATACATAGAACAATGATGCATCATTAATATCAATGAGATAAAACATCAGGAGTTATGTATGTGGTATTTTTATATATTTAGATCATAACTTGTAGATGGTAATGTAGCTGAGGACACTTATATAACATGACCAATTATAAAATAAAGGAATTAAGGGAGTTATTTATTTCCGTCAAGAAAAAGAAGACATTATATAGTATATTTGTAGGAGTTTAATATGGATCACTTAAATACATACATAAATACCAAAAATATCCACAAATATTATATAAATTGTTTTGTAATTAATTATATTAGAAATCGATTTGAAACATTTAATTTGCAGATTATAAAGGCTGAATGATTAACGTAAACCAGTTATAATGCAATATAAAATCAACGTTCTTTTCCAAACACCTGCAACTGTTTCTATTTTTTTATTACACTTACGACTTTATTCTTTATATTTATTTCATCTGAATTTATTTGCTTATTTGTGTTCACCCAAATAAATATAGGACCTGATAAAGTTATCCTCCTGATAACACGAGTCTACAAATCATGACTTTTTAAAAGAAGGATTTGTTATTTTATTTTATAGTAGATTACGAAAAATAAGCTCAAACTTAGTTTTTATTTTTAATTCGGTTTATTTAATTCATGAAATTTTTTTTTTCATAAAATGTGTAACAAAACTGTGGAAGTTGTTTTGGGAATGTGGTTTTGATTTTATCAAATTCAATCTAATATAAAATTAATGAAAATCAAACATTTCAAACCTATAGTTAGTCACTTTAAAACTGTATATGCGTTACAAATGTAAAAGATATAAAAAATGAGTATTTTTATATATTTTTTTACATTATTAGAAGCATTATTGAACAAATAGAGCTTGAAGCTGAAAGCCTTTTATAAATGAAGTGGATAAATTGAGCAATGGAGCGATCTGAAGCAATTTTTTGTACCTATACTTCAAAAAGTGACATTTAAGGTGCCATAACTAAAATATACGTTTTGTTTTGACTGCACGTATTCTCTCCAAGCGTATGATCCCAAAATACAACAAGGAGGGGAGCATTCGGCTTTAATTGTAACGATAGTCCAATGTGTGTGCTGTAAGATATTTCATATTCGTTATTTCATTTTATTTTTATCCTATCAGGATAAACGAATTCATTATCAACCACCTTTAATTCCAGTGTGTTTATTCTTTTATTGAGATAAATATTCATTACTTCTGAAAAAAGCGTGTAAAACACAAAAACCAAACTAACTTTTTTCAATACTCCTTTTTTTCTTTGTTTTTGTATTGAATGATTATTTTATCATTGTAAGACAGTTGTGCATTTTAAAATTTTCAGGCGTAGCTATCCCACAGATTTATGGTACTAGATAGAGTGGTATCTGATGTATCTGCTGATAAACTGAGACAGTTTTTAGCTGTTAATACTGTACACTATTTAAAACGGGATGGTTCTTATTTAATTATGTAATATCAGTATACGTAAAAAATATACGTAATGTCAGTAAAAAACGAAAACTAAAATTGCACTCTTGTGTTCCAGCAAGCCCAGGTGTGAGGAAATACACCTACGACATTGCCCATGACTCCACGGGGAGTGAATACAGTGTGAACTTCAACCCATCGGTATCTGAGCTGCATCCTCCTGACAACTTCCTGAACCATAGTCCAGGGTTTCACCGGCCTCTGGTCAAGCACTCGCAGAGAGACGCTCCCGCGGAGTTTCACCAGTACGCTGTCAACCCCGACTACGACGAGCAGATACATCTGAAGGTGAAACCACTGTCTCCCCACGAGATGGAGAAGAGCTCCAAGGACATCCAGTCCGTTCACTCCGCTTACTCAAAAGGACTTGAGAGACCTCTGAAACCTATGAATTTCGAAGTTTTTGATCTAGGGCTCATGGGGTATGGTGATTTCATGGACTCCCCCGACGCAGGTCCTTCCGCTTCCCCTCAACCTGCTCCAATAGTGAACACCGCTCCCAGGCCAGAGTTCCCCCAACAACCCGAAATTCCTGATGATAATTCAAAACCAATTAAATTCCAGGCTCAAACTAAAGTTCCCTACTCTCCCCCTAAAAAGTTTACCTTTCCAAAGGCAGAAGATCCCAAAGCGTTTGTTCCAAAAGTTCAAAAGCCAAAGCTTCATTACGGGTTTAAGCCTTTGGAGGAACAGAGAGAGGAATTCTCGAAGGAACTTTTCACACCTCATTTCGACGACGGACACTTGAAAAATCTTGGAGACAAAGCATTTAGTAAAGTTTTCATGGCCCAAGGCCACGCCAAGGCCGTGCCAATGGTCTACTCCGAGAGAGACAGGCAGATGGATGTCCCTGACTTTTCAAAAGCTCTGTTTGTCCCTGTTTTCTTGTTACCTAACTCTGAGCAGGATTTGATGGGTTCTTCTCACACAAAGTTCTCATCACCATCATTGTTTTCCGGTAATACGAGATAATAATCTAGTCAGGTAATAATACTCGTATATACACTTTCTTACTATTTTTAATAATGTTAAGCTCAATTTTCATAAGTGATTGGTATTATTAAAAATAATAATGAAGATATAAATAGGTACTGATAAAAAATAAGTAAATCCTTCTGTTATATATTATTATTTCTGGAATGTAGGGTGCTGTTGTAGTTATTATAAAAACCTCTCACCCTTCTAAGCAAAATATTATTAAGTTGTCCTGCTAGGTTTTGTGTCAGATAGCCAGTCCAATTAGAGTACCTAGTATTGTTTATCGTCCTAAAATTAATATTTAATTGTTTGTTGAATGTTTTATATAAGGAATTCATTATAGATTCGTGATAATTCATTGCTATATTATTTCATTCGGCATAATAATACCGCCTTGTACATGTATGTTAAAACTTACTATTAGTCCACATACCAAAATATAAATTTAAACTAATCCTGCTTTTGTTACATTGTATACATTTTTTACAGATTCTTTCGTTTTTAATAATTATTATTTTTATCTGGCTGATTTAAACTACTCTTTATTATGCAATTTCTTTATAGCCATGACAATACAATATAGTCATGAACAATAATGGTATATTTGTTATGTGTTTATAGCTAGACTTGTAATTAATTGTACTTTTTATTAATAAAATATGTTATAGAAGAGTATGTTTTTTCTTCCATTCACAGTCGTTTTTTCACAGAATCTAGGATAAATTACATTCATGATTTTAAAACCTTTATTTCCGTAATGGTAAAGTTTAATTTAAGATTTCAAGACAATGGCCATTTCTTATAACTGAAATAATAGCACATAGCTATATTAGCTTAGATCGCGTCTATTTGAACACATATCGTAGCCTTAGCATAATTATGTTAAAAACAATCACAAAAAGTGCTATAGGTTGAACTTATTTATAATTTTATATTTATGTATTAATACCTAGAATGTACGAAATTGGATATAAGAAAATTGGCACTTACCTCACATAATATTAAAACCAAACATATCACTTGACGTTAAAACAAATACCGTAGACGATAAGATTTAAACTTAACTACACTATTATTACACAAACCACATAAATTAAACTTGTGGCATAATATTTACTGCTATCAGTTTTTATAGGGTGGTTTACGAGTATCTTTAATCTAAAAAACACTAATGTTCTTAGGGGGTTTCTATTTTGACGTTGTGGTTCATAATAAGAATGCTACATTTTCATGAAAGATTATAAGAAGTTCAAAATTATTGTTTGTGCCATGTCTACAACTTCAATCGTAATAAACATATAACAATTGCTATAAATTAAGAATATTCCATATAATAAATTCATGGATTTTACCGTCTATATGCCCTGGATAAACAAAACACTTACTTCAGTGTTGCCTTCTACTGCTCTGAAGTAAGGTACACATTACAAGCCAATTAGAAGATATGACACATTATCATTTCATGTACTTGCTTGTGGGTTACAAAACATGCTATCAGATTTTCACGTTTAACGATTCAATTATTTAATTCATTGTTTAATTATTTAATCCCATACTATGATTTTGGCATTATCTTCAGGTTTTCACTGTAGTAACATTCTGTTTTGTTAGTGAAAATTTCATTCAAAAGTTTATTACAACGTTAAGTTTATGTATATATTTTCTGGCTCCATTTATTACACATTATTTGATTGTCAGTCCACATTACCGATGAAGTAATTCATTATAATTAAAAAAAAGCGAATTACAGGATCGATTTCTCCAACTTGCTCTAGTTTAATAATCAAAATTAATGAAGTTCAAAATTAATTTATATTTAGGGCTTAAGTCAGTAATATACTAATAGATCTAGATTCAATATCTAGATCAGACATAATCCACATTAATATAGATTTAAATTCATTGGTAGTACCCCTTTTGAACTAAATTGGATCATTAATTCTTAACAGGGCCAAATCCAAAATGAACTGTGAGGGTTTGTATAAAGTTTCGGAAATCATTCCATCATCTCACTAAAGTTTAAAAAATGATCCTCCAAATGGCTTCGTTCTTGCTGTTAAAATAATATATAGCACATAAAACACAAAGAAAAATAAAGAATCATTTCACATGTATTAAAACTATTCTAATTTTTAGGACAACGTAAAATTTTCAATATTTTCGTTATTAGTTTTGTTTTTTAATCTCCGGATTTTCCCTATTTTATTTGTGGTTTAAAAACAAGATCATAACCAATTTTCTTTAACTCTTTTCATATTTTATCCTTTAGTCTGCTGGTGGATTTCCGAAACATTTAACTTTTGACAACACCTCGCATTAGTTTTTCAATCTATCGAAAATAAAAGAATAACTAATTAATTATGAATATAGGCTTAAAATCTAGGTCATTTTAGGGTAAAAATTAATCTAGAATCAAGATTGAGACGAGTCTAAACTAAAATAAAATAAATTTAAAATTATTCAATATCAAATGAGTTAATTCAGAAAAGATCAAAATTAGCATAACCAGCTATGTTTATAAAGAAGAGGCATTAAAATAATGACGTACCGTTTCAGGTTTATGAAAAAAAATTAACTCACACATGATACAGCATATATACACCCCACCGTGTTATGGAATTCGTTAGCGTTTCTAAATGAAGTGTATTGTTATGAATTTTGTTTACAACTATGATGAACTCTTGTGTCATGATGAATCCTTGTGTATGGTGAACTCCTGTGTCTTGATGAACCCTTGTGTTGTGAACTCCTCCAAAATGGTTTATTCTTGTGATAAAATGGTGTACTGTTGGGTTTATAAGCGAAACCTCTAAATTTATCATAATCCCCAGAAATCAATGATTTCTATCACTTACCTTATTGAATTTAAAAGTTGCTGTAAAACTGTAGTGTTTAAATATAAAAACATTTATTTTTTACTTCTGACTATTAAAACTGGTTACTCAATATTCTAACATTTATTTCATAGATACACACTTGCATAAATGTATCATGTGTAGGTCTAGTTTTTTTTTATATTTCATAAAATATTTTTATTTTAAATAACGAAGTTAAACACCGCATTTTGTGTAGAATAATTATAGGATATCGTGTTTAACTAAGGTTTATTTAATAAATAATGCTTATTCTGTTACTTCTAACTGACGATCTATTTTGATACTTTATAATAATTCTGTAAATAAAGGTGCAATGTTTTTCTTGTCGCGTTGTGGTTACAGTTACGTCACCAATTTATGAGTGACGCAGAGAGAGAGAGAGAGAGAGAGAGAGAGAGAGAGAGAGAGAGAGAGAGAGAGAGAGAGAGAGAGAGAGAGAGAGAGAGAGAGAGAACGGTACATTGCGATGCAAGAACCCGTCCGGTCTAAGATATGGTGTTCAAAGTACAGTCTGAAGGACGGTTTTGCTGCTGTGGTAATATTAATGGCTGGGCTAAGTTAGTTTTGTCCCACAAAGACACGTAACGATCCAAGAATACCACTCTCCCTTTAGGGGTTTGCTATTTTCAGACAGACAGATGAAAATGTAGGAATGATAATTGTTATAGAATTGAAAATAATATTTAGATCAACTAAAATAATAGAATAATAAAATAATAGTTATTTTGCATTAAATCGGTCTTATGTTGTAACTATAACGTGAATAAAACCGTTAATAGTAATAGTTATAACATGAAATATTGAATATAATACTCTTTTGTTTTAAGCAATATGTGTTGTTATAAATACTAATAAATAATAAATTTAAAATCCTGTAAAATAAATTATTTATTTTATACCAATATACAAACTGCTTTTTCCATGTACGTAATGAAACTCTAATATTTACTCTATGCTCCACACTCTGCTTGTGAACAAAGGGTTCAAATTGATCTCCATAGAACCAAATTTCTCAAAACAGTGCGTAAAAAGGTTTCACACACCAAGCTTTAAAATATGACAATTTATAAACAAATATTAAGAATCATAACGGTTTCACTATTAAAAACAGTGTTTTAAGCTTTATTTCTTCACAAAGGTATTACCAATGTCCTAAAACACCAAGAATACACAGTTTTATACATTAAACATTTGATAATGTCACGAGATTACTTGTCTTTGCGATCACACACTCAATCAAATCAAATGAACATGTCTTTGAGAACAGTGGTAACACGAACTTGTTTGTTTTAGTATTTCATTAATTTTAATATTATACATTTAATAACTAAAAAAAATGCTGTATAAGCACAGCTACAATAAAAAAGTTTGTAAATCATTAATCATAAAAGGTCTTATACTCTTTTTTGGTATTATAGCTTATTAAGCATCGCTATCTAAAGTATATAAATTTGATTTACGATTTTATTTAACTATTAAAAGTCATAAATAGTTTTTAAATCGAACAGAACAACTCTGATAAACAATATTAAACCAGATGGCCTCCAAGTCCACAATTTCCACAATAGAGATGATTGTAATTAATCCTCTTTTTAAAACAATAAATAATTTTAATACGGTGTTTATAAAAATCTAAGTTAGTGTAAATATGTTATGCATAATCTTTATTAATAATGAAAAATTTCAATTTTTGTCAGGCCAAGGAACATCAGGAACATTAGGTAAACATATGGATATGCATTTATGACCGATTGAGCAATTAACAAAAGATAATTAATAATGAACTAATTAAGTTAATTGAAGTGCATTGGTTTTAATGTGGTCAAATCAGTCTTCGCTTGGAATATTTAAACAAAAATTTTCCCGTCCTTAATATAGCTGTTGTGAAGACAATAAAGATGTTTCATTTTACTATTTTGTTATCTATTCCATCATTTCATGATAATTTATACTTATTTAAAGTTGAATACAGGGGCACCTGATAATCCTTAGCAAAGTGTGTTCAAAATAGAAGAATTATTTAGTTCTTATAAGATTAGGAAGTGAGTTAATAAAAGCTTCTTAACGTAAGATCTATGCTCGGTCCATCCATTTTTCATACATTAGTTAACAAAGAAAAAAGCCATTTATCGTTTAGTCTGTTTTGGAAATAACATTGCATATTAATCTATAATGTTAAGAAATAAAAACAAATCCAATAAATTAATTTTATCACATGTGTTGAAATTCAATTGTATTAATCTTCACAATATAATTCTTTAGTTATTCGTTTATTCTGTTTTTCCCGTTCCCAAGATGGTTACCCATAAGATCGTTGTCACGAAAGCCGCCTTTTGACTGACAGAGTTCAAAACTCTCAATAAATCGATGTGTACCATTTTCATACCTGTGTATATCTAGCATAGTTCCAATACTAAATTTCAACCCACTATGAGAACTCGTTTGACATTTATTTTGTTTCGTTCATCAGCAATTGGCACTAGAGGCTTCGCTGAACACTCAGCCAAAGACATGTCACTCCCTGAAGAACCTCCTGTCTTTTTAATAAGGACCTTGTTACAAAATTGCCTAAATATGTACTTGAGACGTCTGAAGTTATTTGCAAAGGTATCAACAAAATATTTTTCCTTTTCTGATTTTAGGGAAACGAGTTCACTTAACCAAATTCCTTGACAAATATTCATAATTACTCACGCTCTCTTGTACCCATATTCTAGGGTTCGTTATTACCATAAGACTACCACTAGTATAAGCCAACATTACGCAATAATATATAGTGTGCAAATAATAATCCATATTTAGGGTACGTTTGATCAAATTATATTAAAGGGAATGAAAACCAAATCATAGGAATTGGGATAATGAGTTAGTACATATTGGTACAAAATAAGGTGGATTTAAGGAAAGGAGGGTAATGCAATAGAAACAACGTACCGTTAGTCCAAACAGAACTCTGCCTCTCCTACGTCAGATCCTTATTTCCCCGTCTTGTCGTCCAGACAATTGTCTTATCAGAGAGTTTACGTTATCACGTTGAATGTTATAAATAGATTTTGGGCTATTCTTAATTAAAGGGAAAAGATCTATTACACGTATTATTTTGAGAGTAAATCAAACTGAAAATATTAAAGCTCATTTGTAGGAATTATTTTATTATTGCATAGTGCTAAGGCAATGTAACTAGAGAAGGATTTTACAAATGGTGATTTTGTCTTATAAAAGTCTCCCTGGATACTTTGGAGCAAACTACACATTTGTTATTAGAGTTGGGAATTAAGTTGTGTTCTTTTGAAAACTATTAGATCTACATGTGAATCTACAGTGTATGGGTAGTCGTATTGAGCAGATTTAGGCTTACTTGCGGATTAGCTTAATAATTTAACTGGAGAAAAAGTATTAGAGTGAGGTTAATTTGAAATTGATTCGCAGATCAATTTTAATGTTCCAACTTTTTCATCCATAGTCATTGGCGAATTACTTAATACATATCTTCTGGTTGTATGACAAGTTTAAAGGTGATGTAACACTTGCCTAAAGACATTTATGGTGTTTGGATGTGATGAGAAGTCAGCTATTTAAACTTTTTACCAACATTTCCTTTATTATTATTATTTTTAATTTAATAATTGTCCTTTTGAAATTATTTAAATAACAGATTTACCATTGCAATAAAATAAAGGAAATAAAATTGCACCTTGTGGAACACCACCTAAACTCCTGGAAGTTGATCTCTATACTCTCTATGCTATGTCTATACTTATAAAAACATCGTAGTAGAAATAACAAATATCGCAAGTATTTTTTCAATTTAAATAGAGTTCATTGTTCTAAGCTTTATCAAGAGTTGACAATTGTTCTGTCCAAAATATAGTAAACTACTCTGTAACTCTGTAACTCTTCCATTCATTACGAATGGAAACTCCTACAACTATATTGACGAATTGGTAATTACAATAATATTAATATATTCTAATGTCCATTGTTGGAATTATTTCATGTAACTATTATCCACTTCTGTAAAATTAAAGGTTTCTTCTTCTAGTAACTTCTAAAATCCAAGAACACATATTGCGATCATATATGTTCTTGGAAATAATCTTTGGAAAAAATTATTTTTATTTCTCTTATCCTACTCTTTTTTCACTGTCATTGATGTCGGAGGTATTAAAATGCGTGTCAATTAGTTTATTTTAATTGTTTGATGACAATTTCTAAGGAAGCTTGTGTAAGAAAAGATCGATAAAAATTCAAATATAGTGATTTTGTCACAAAATTACTTTGCCTTAGCAAACTAATATCCAATTTTCCCCAGTTGATCCAGGCCGTGTAGGTAGTAAAAAGTATATTTCTGAGAATCCTTAAAGATTTATTTTCTTAACCTAAATGCTCTTGCGATTCGATCATGTTTTTTTTAAACAGCTACTTAGATCACCGGAATTAAAATTGTATATATTTTCTGTGAGGTTATTTAAATTAGAAACTGCACTCCAGCAACATAGAAACCAATGAGGATCTAAGGACTGATAATCTTAGAAGAAGAAATACTTAATATCTTAGAGATATTATTATGGAATGTTTAAGAGGCTTTTGTTCGACTTTGCTACTAGTGCGTAGCGATAGACAAGTTTCAATTTGATAGCAAATTATAATAATTAAAATCTGTACAGAATAAACGTAAAGTTATTGGCATGTAAACTAGCCTATGTGTTCTTCTCGGCAACTACCAATTTGTTTCTACCAAAAATATCAATGTTAAAACTTTAAGTCTGGCATTTAAATATGTCCCCAACGTGTATGTAAACATTTATACACATTGGCTGACATATCCTCATCTAGCGGTTGTTCAAATATGAAAACACTTTCATGTGACACACTGTATTTCCTCCAAGACATGTCCTTATAGTGTTTGCCATGCAACACTTCATCTGAATTAATTTTACAGTATTGTTTTTATGAGATTTAAACACAATTTAAAAACATTTCCACCTCCTCGTTTATTTTATTAATATGTTATTAAATTATTTGAGTTATTGTATATTATTAGAATGCACAAAGATAACAATGTATATTAAAACTATTTAAATATTAATAGGTATATTTGTATTACAAAAAACGTGTATTCTTATACATTTAGCGCCTTTCTTTTCATAAATGTTATGTTCTGACAAAACTGTAGTACTATTCAAGCATCTCGTATTTGGCGGGCGCTCATATTCTTTCAATCCATTAACATATTGTTAAAAAAATATTTATAGTAATTTCACTATCTTCAATTGGGCAATAATGTACTTTAATAACAAATATATATTATAAAAATTATATCTCTCGTTGGATAGCCTATATTCTATATTATTGTAGGTATTTATTAATCAATTAGACTTGTTGTAAAAATCAAATATAATAATACAATACAACATATTGATCACGAGTTTATTAATTTGCAACTAAAACAATAATTGATAGCCAAACATTTTCTTATTCATAATCTATGTTAATACCACATTATATTGGTTAACTAAAATTAATAGTCTTTAAAATTATTTCTTGAGAAATATGATGACAGTTATTTATATTTCAACTCATACTAAATATTATTTTATTTGAAACTAAGTAGACAAACTCAATGCACTGGGAAAATATACACTGAAAATGAACTAACTATGTTATGACTTTTTGTTGTTGTTATAAATATCTGTATATCTTAAATGAGTTTACTAGCTTTATTAAAGTTCAAAACAACCTAATGCACATGCAAACTCAGAAATTAGTAGCTGAAGCCTATCACTGGGCTGGGAAATTTAACTATACTCGCTCTGTATGTATGTTTGTCTGTCTGCATGATATTTAGAAATCGAACTGACCTTGAAATTTCGCATGAAACTTCATGTATAAATGAGAAAAACTGAGTTAGATTATGATGCATGTCACTCCAAGAATTTTGGCTGAACATTTGCGAACATTTTATATCGGTCTTGTGGGTAACTACGATGACAACGGAAAAATGTCAGAATAAATAAATTTTTAAATAAACATAGTATACTGATGAGAGATTTTAACATGTGACATATTGACATATGTAGCCAACTATCACAACACATCCAACACTATTTTATGATAACTTAGTATGTAGACTGTTATTATTTAAACACTGTTATGAAACCTTATTTAATGATGAAAACTGTGAATATGATAAGATGGTAAACTACGTAGACAAGAATGGGAGTGTCGTTAAAACGTATCATTCAGTAATCTGTCATAATTTTTCTTTTATTTCCTAGTTGATGTAAAAATGTCCTTGCTGTATGATTTGTTGACTGTCGTTCTACCTGTCAATAAGAAATTAGCTACAGACTTTAAATGTTGAATGCAACCTCAGCGAAGGTCTTCGCCACTGTCTTCTACCTTGTTTTAGGCTATTAATGAAAATGTAATAGTTTTAATATTTTCAAACTGTACAGTGCCACTGGTGTGTGGTTGCTGTATTCAGTATAACCTGTGATATCCGGACAAGAGTAGCGTCGGGTTATATGGTAAGGAATAATCCGGACAGTAAAGTAAATGTAGAGCAATACAAAATAAATAAATAAACAAAGTGTAACGAAGTATAGTATCTCATTGCATTTGTTTCCAGTGGCTAGTAGGGTGAAGGCAGCAAGTAACGATGCACAGCTGCTGACAGACACCAATAACTTGCATTGAATGATCAATTGTCTGTGATCTGACCAGTGCCGGATGTACAAATCAGAGACCCTAGGCAAAATGTGATAGGCCAAATGTGCGGTCCCCTCACCCTCTTGTCTTATATGAGTTTAAAATTATTATTATTATTACTTAAGTATATAGTATACTTGTGATGACTGATTATTAGATAAACTGAAATAGATATTATAGAATGAAAAGCGATTGCCCAGGGCAGTTCAAAGAGGTTGAATGCTCTCACACTTTAGCTATGAGACCATCAAATTTTTACCGTCCAATATTATTTGTTATTAATTAAAAAGCCAATTTACAGTATGACATGATGAAAATGGTGGAAGAAAAACTCTAATGCGGTGGTGTAGACAATTATATTTGAAATCCATATACATGTGTAAAACCTCATGTAGCCCACCCTAGGCCGGGACCTAGTCGGCCGATTGGTAAATCCGACATTGGGTCTAATCATCGATGTCTCAGACAGAGACATAGGCGACCAAAGCAAGTCACGTCAGTATCCCACACACTCCTTCATGACCAGCTATTGCACAAATATTTATCACAGTATTGCAAACTACTACCCTTGCTGAAAGCATTTTTATACACTTTCTAAACAAAGATGTTCATTTTACTGAAATAGTGTTTCTCTGATATAGATATAGCACGTTTCGCATGTCAGAGACCGACTGTGAGAGTGTTAACTTAATCATTGAAAATTATTACTCGTATTGGTTTTACAGTAATGTGTGACAAAACAATTTACTTTTAAAAGACAAATGACGGATCTTCAAAAGTACGTATGGATATAGACCGTACCAGCTTAACATCAACGTCTGTATAATAGTTGTGGGAAGCGCTGATTCAATGTGAATCCTGAGTTCACCTTCCTCTAAGTGCAGTATCTGGAATCTAACGCAATGTGAAAAAAGAAGTTCGTACTGAGCTTCTACGACTTTTTTTAAAAGCCGTGGGAAATAGTCAAGCTCTTTATTACAAAGTCACGGTTAATATGCACAGCTAACGTCGCTTAATTTACTATTTTCAATTCAAGCTATATCAAAATCAATAGTAGAGCTATTTACCATACATACATCCTTCTTTCTTACCATATATACTGATTTCTTTATATCACTGAACGATGGCAAATGTCCGGAAAAAATCATGTTTTTGCTTCACAATCCTTTCATTGTCAAAAACAAACTTCATTATAAAGAATCCTTCTTTCATTCGCCAATTTTCCCACACCAAGCGCCGGAATCAAACTCCCCGATTGGAAGGTCTCTCGGCTTTCTGTCAAAAATTCAATTACATTACAAAATGCCAGTTATTTTTTCTATAAAATCTTTTAGATGAATTTTGAGCACCTTGGGCGTTATAGAATTTTAATCCAGTTTGCCAACCTAGCTGTGACGGCAAATGTTCACAAACCACTGTCCTCTATCCCTGGAAAGGTGGTGCCACTTCATTTAAGGCATTGTATTTGTAGTCTGGTTACATAATTTTACATATTAAGGTAAATTACCATATTTCCTTATCTCAAAACATTCCTCAAAACAACACATTCCTAATCAATCTCAAGTTAAAACAAATGACATGAAACTTATTTGATTTCTGGGTACGAGAAAGCGGGTAGGGATCTTTCGTTGTGTATCATATAATAAACTTACATAAATTATCTTACTACATGTTTGAAATAAAAAGAATCACATCGTTATGGTACGTTAAATATTACGGACACAGCAATGTAATATCTAAGCTTATATTTGCTTCAAATACAAGTTATACATTTGAATTCTCTATTCCCTGACACAAATTGAAAATACATTCCTGTGAAAGGAAAGGTGGTCGAGAGAAAACTTTCAAGACTGATTGTTTGTCTTTGCTATTTCACATTCAATCAAACCAAAGAATATTATTATAGAAAACCAATTTTCAAACATAAGACCTATTGATTGTGTTCCACATTTATAATGAACATAAATCGGTATAATATTTTATTAAGTAATGCTTAACTAATAAATATTTACTTTAGTACACAGGTTTAAGTAATAAGCTACAGCTTTAATCAGCAAACACAGAACGCATAATAACAACGTTGCCATATAAAATATGCTCCTTCAATAGTAAAACTGCAATTACTTGCACACCTGTATTTCAAGTCAGGTATTATTACTTCGTAGGCACACTGACAATTACTACACAATCATTGTATGAAGTGATTGCAATCGGCATACCTTGTTAAACCCCGTCAAACTTTACTTAGAGACACAACTTTAACTAAGAGACAATTATTAATCTTATATCTCTTACAAACATTGGCTCTTACATATAGACCACTATAAATCGAAACCTATTTAAAAATTAATATTCTATTCTGACTACAAATAACGTAACACTTGTAGAATATTTATTACGGTCAATAAAATTAATTTATAATGTTATGCCTACATCTATAATTGCTGATAAATATATATATCGTTTTAAGCATTGACGTATTTTGGGGCTGGATAACTATAACATTTATAGGCATAGTTTATTATTTATAAGACTTCTGATAGGCGATAAAAGTAAGTTATTCTCAATTCATATTCTTTACCTGTAATACTTAGGATTTGTAATTTAAAATGTGTAAAAATGAATTTGGGTTATGTTACTGGCGCAGTCTGTATAATTAAGTAATATATTGTAAATGATTACATGCATAGCTAATAACTTTTTATTACTGAAAAATTTTATTTATCCTGCTTATTAAGAAAAAATATAATTTCTTACCTACGCTCATGAGAACGTGAGCATGTTTTCATTATTCTAAAACTCTTCCAATAACAACGCGTTAAGGATTAACTTCTTTGTTATAGGAAAGGTTGATTAGCTTCTTAGATCTAAAATCGTTAATAATAAACACTATTTAAATTGAAAATATGCTTGTTGTCTATAATGGATTTAGTGGAAATAGAATGATCTGAAACAGTGGTTTTAAAGTATTCGCTACATTTTATGATTTATTATCAATTATACTGTAAATAATTTATTACTTAATAAAAATAAATATTTGCTTTTTCACCAAATTAGCAGTAATACTGATTGAATGCAAAAACAAACACGAGTAAATGTGAGGATGAAAGCTATTTAATAGATAATACCTTAGTATAGAACTCCCTTATGTAATTTATTAACTCATGTGTTGACGAATTAATCTGTTAAACAACATCCAGCTAAATTGCGCTCGATACACAATTGTGTACTCCATTTTCCATAGAGAGGTACTGTTAGAGTAAAAACATCCGGGTACAGAGAGTTGGAGTGAGTTGCTTAAAGCACAACTTTTCCTAACGCCTTTAAGTGAGGAAAAGACATAAAAGGCAGCGTTGTTGTTAAAAGTCCAAAATTGCCGACCCACGAGGACGCGAGACGAGATGAGATTTGCTCGTGATTATCATCCGACGAAAAATCCTAATTTTTCGTAATTTTAGATACATTTGCGATTGATAACCCTGACTGAGAAGAGATTACGGGCCTAATACAGCGAGTTGAGGTTAGGTACAGGTATGATGATTTTTTAAATTTTTCCTAAAAGTCAAATTTGACAAAGTCTCGTTATACAAACGAATATTGTGTCATATCGCTTTTGAAATACACGGATATCCAGGCTTACCTAAACTATAAAGAATACATTGTGAAGACAGCGATTTCTCCAGAGATGATCAACGAAAACGTTTATGGTTATTTAAGCCTCGAATTCATGGTCTTGGGCTAGGCTATTCAAGATTAATTTTGCAATCTATTTCTGATATATAGTACTAATTCATCTACAGAATACAAAAGCTTTCTGTGGTAGACGCAAGTAGTACTCACAATACATACAGCTACAAAAATAATTATTAGCTAACAACCAATTTAATGTATGTATTAAAAAGTATCAGTGCTTTAATATCCCGTTTAATTATACAGCTAAATTACAGATTAAAATTAAATAAAGTCATATTAGGTTTTAAAAAAGTGACGTCTACACTGCACTGCACTGTACGTTCAAAATGCTATAACTTCTGTTGTTGGATAGTAGTTTTTGTATCCAAGATTTTATTACTAAGCATATTGTCTAGTCCGTAGCATATTTAGTTCTAACTGTAGCCATTGCAGAGCTACTAATCTGTGTCAGTTTCTTACTTGACCACCAGGTTGACGAATATTAAGTACTTGGTACAGCCGCTAGTTGATATATAGTTCTACTTGCCTATTAGGTAGTTCTTTTGTTTGTGCATTCTTAATGAAATTGTGGTTATTAAAACTCAAACATAAATCATATCTGGTAAAACAATTTGAAATAGTTTGTAGCCATTTGTCTTTTTTTCTACATTTTTACACAACTAATCGTATAATGCAATTAATAATTAAATTCATACATTAAAAAAACATCGTGGTTGTAAATTACAACGTCATTATTCAAATATATATATATATATATATATATATATATATATATATAAAAAATATATATATATAGATAGATCGATATATATATATATATATATATATATATATATATATATATATATGCTTTACTTTTCCCTTTCTACAAAACTAAAAGAATTTAACTTTTACGTTTCCCATATTTTTTTTATACATCAAAATATATTAATTCACAAACTGTTTAAAAGTCTTTAATACCTCATACATATATCTTCATAACTTTATGACAAAAACTATTAGACTGCAATCTTTAATTTTATTAATTCTTTAAATTGTTTAAAATCTGTTATGTGACTCTGAATGGAAAAAGATGTCCACTTGGATAAAGCAGGGTTTCTAAACCATTAATGCGCACTAAAACGTTTTGCAACTGATCTGATCTGAACAAGAAATTAGTATGGGTGGGATTTATTGGAGGAGAAAGGTGGGCAGGACACAAATAAGATAGAGAGAGAATAAATTACAAAATATGACAATTGTATTTCAACAATGCAAACATCCTCGGGCCCACGCAGCAGACCAAGTCCACAGCTATTAAGGAAATATAATACCATGTTCTTTGGATAAACTTAAATGTAATACCTTTTCTTAACCTCCTACTTTTAGAAAAAAAATAAAAAAAAACAGGAGCCTAATGCCTCCCACCCAATTGTTACCAGTTATAAAGCCGGTAGGGTAAACTAACATTTAATCAGCAAACGGGGTTATAACATTTAAGGTCAAAGTACTCATTTGAATTTTAAAGATTATTTTAATATTTTTGCAAACTTTTATCAATCGTATTGAGCTATAGTCTAGATTATTAACAAAATAATATTGTTAAAACCAAATCTATACAATAATTATATATAAAATGGAGAATGTAAAGACACTATCTAACTTGAAATATCCTTTGCAACTATTATACAGTTGAAGAATCTAGACCATTAGCAAGACTTTTTCATGCAGGTAAAAGATTATTTTAATATTCCAAACTGTACAAAACCCATAGAAAATTACGCTATTATCAGTCTTTTACCATATCCTAAAAATCTTCTTTGTGATCAAATCGAAGGAGCGTCGCTCTATAAACATTACCGAATTTATTTGCATGCATTACACGGGTTTTCCATTACACATTGTCATACATGTGAAATTCCAAACAATGCTACTCAGTAGATATAGTTTAAATGTGGGAAACAATTTCTGAATAAACTGTGATTATTTTCATTTATAATGGTTGCCTCAGTTATTAAATTTAGATCAAGAATATTCATGTAACTCCATTGGCAAATGTCATTCATTAATAACTGAACAGTACCTCTAAAATATTTAGGATCGTAATGGCTGAAAAACTAACTTGTATCATTAGCAAATGAAATCACTGTAACATTGACATAGACACAATTGTGGTTGATGTACGTCTAGTGTAAGGAGAGGAGCCAAGTTAGGTACTACGCTATATCTTTACCATAGTAAAATAACTAGTAAACTATTGTTTTCAAAACAATTCTGTTTAGTGCTTTACTATTGTCATTAATTTTAAGTGTATTTCATGTATAGTTGATGGAATAAACATTCATTCATTCATTCATAGTACTTCATCAAAAGCCTTATTGAATAAGGGCCAATATGCATGTGTTTAGTGATATACAAGAAGCCACTGTTTTGGAAAAATGAAGAAACGCCTAAAAATATCGAGAGTTTGTTTCAATTAGTAAATAATTTAATACATTTCCTTTAGATCAACGATGTGTTTGCGAGGTCACTGAGTATGTTAACCCAGCCCGCATGAGAGAAGTTTCTTGCATTGAAAGTTCTTGTGTCAACACAGGTCCATTCGACCATTCCTCTCCTATTACTCATCTCCCAGTTGAACTCTTCCACAGCTTAAGGGCAATGATGCAGTTATCTAAACGAGCGGTCACGTGTTATATTCCCGGGGAAGTCGTTAAAAAATTGTTAGTAAGTTTGGACCGTTTTCACTAAAAAAATGTTAATATACGCTAGCTGGTTTAAAATGTCACTACGTATAAGAAGATCCTTTAGTAATATAATTGATCATGATGTACAGGGTGTAAAAAGGTGCCGCACGGGCTTGAAAAAAACGAATACAGGTAAAGTAATACAACTTTACAAATCATTACTGTACCTAAACATCAAATTTTTTTCAAATACCAAATTTTTGTAATGTCAGGGAGATTACCAGTCAGGACCCCCCATCATAAAGCGGTTGCTTATGAGAGATAAATGATAAAAGGAAAACCCTGTTATAAGTTATAATATAAAGTACTTATTTTTAGGTTGGGCTTTGGACTTTACTCGGTGTACATCTTATATTACAATTTAGAACAATGTACATCTTCAGCTATCCTCCATTGGATTTTAAAGAGTCAATAACTACTTTAAAAATTATTTCTTAAGTCCAGTATTCATTTAATAAGTTTCACAATTTGAGCCAAGACAATTATATTAAACCATCTAGAACGGGAACTATATTATAAATGTTTTAAACTTTAAACCAGCGTACTTTTTTAAAGAATGAATCTTTTGAAGTCAGGTTTGCGGCATTGTATTCAGCTAATAAAAGGCCTTTAATTTGATGTACTACTGCTCTCATTTAAGATTTCCTTCTGACTCCTTGCTGATATTCCCTATGACAGGACGAAAAATGGTAGGTACATAAAAAATTGGATTTATAGGTAGATTTATAGTGGATTTATTTATTGGAATAAACCTGGAAAGTTTTACTTAAGTCATAAGACTTTTCAGCAGACATTATGTCAGACATGGAATCGAATCGAAGTGGCTAGAAAGAACCATTTTGAAGTAAAAAATATAAACTAATTTTAATACTATTTTTCCTGCAGAATATCGATGTTAGGAGAATCCTTTGAAGGAGTTAGTGTCATTTTTATCTTTCTTACTACCCTAAACCTTTATTCATTTTCCCTGAGTTGTAGCAATACATTTAAATCTTCTAATATTGACCTTGTTTTGATTAATTAAATTTAAATAATGATAATATATTTTTATTAAATAATATAATATGTAAATATAACGTATTTGAAACTCTGATATTAATAATATATACAACCATTGTGTTCGACGTTTACTGCTGAATAGCGCGCAATCAGAACGCTTCAATCAACAACACTGGGTGGCTTATCTTCTCATAGACTGTTCCACAATCAACGGCATAAGTAAGCAACTAGAAGGTGAAGGGCAAAATGGTTTGCTTCAATTATTCGGATATCTTGATAAGTGTACCAACCAAATAAAGCTTACATTTATTAAATGATGACATGAAAATCCCAGATTTTTTATTGAAAGAATTGGCAAAAGAAATATTGAAATAGGTCCAAACTTTGTACACAAATGAATCTTATAAATATCTCAGCCACGTTCCTCGACCAATTTGTTCTAATATGGTGGCCTTTAAAACTTCACACCTGATTCAAAATACTGATTACATGTAAATACCATAAAAAATCAATTATTAATTTTTCGGTTTTTATAAAACCTACCTAATTCTTCCAATTGAACAAAATTGACTATTTTAAAGACAATTTGCATTTTTAATTCAAACAAAGATTTTAATAGGGTACGGTTCTTTAAACACCCAGCATTTAAAACTTTCAAAATACTATACCAGAGATAAAATACTAATTGGCTGAACATTAGTGAAGCCTATCACTCGACTGGCTGAAAACATTTTATTTCTCTCCATCTGTCCGACACGTCTTGAAAACGAACTGCCCAATAGACTTAAAATTGTGCTTCATTTCTACATGAGGAACACTGAGTTTGATGATAGGCCATATCACGCCATTAGATTTGGCTGAGAATTAGGAATAGTTTACATTATATATGGGTAACCATGATAGTTACGTCAACGTTGTGTGACCTCTACCTTATATTTATAGATAATGTATTTTAAAACAAAGAAAATAAACTTTTTGTTGTTTTTTAAATTTATCATTTGCTCATTTCCCTTTTGTAAGTTAATATGGTTAGTAAATTAAAATACTTAAAAATCTAACTACTCATAATAAATTTTTTGTGTTATCTAACCAGTCAATAACCATCACACATCTAAATAAATAAATATTATATGCAAACCGTTATAATGTATTTTTATTTGGTTATTTATGACGCATAAACATGCGTTTATTTTTATCTCGGTATAAAAAATAGATTTGAAACATATCAATCTTCAATTGCAGCCTCGAAGTACAGTTGGGAATTGCCATTCAGTGATGTACTCGTATATTTATTGAATGGGGGCTACAGAATGAAGTTGTCCAATCTACATTCGCTTTGTCCGAAACATGTATTTGTCAAGAGTTGCAGTTCGACATGCGAATAGAAATTATTTCAGACTGGAGTAATGGGTTTGTTTCAGTTAGAGTGCACATTCCAAGCCATTCATTTGCAGCGCGCAGCGAGGTGATATTCACTTCAGTTAATATTACTGTAATATTTTCTTATTCACTTATGTATACACTAAAATCTCGAATAATCAAAAAGAGTTTACCAATTATCCAGGTTAATCGAAACTTTTATAATTACAAACTGTTTATTTTATTTGTATACAAACGACCATTTGATAATACTTATTATACTCGTTTAAAAACACAAAGCTTAAGGTATTTCCAATGTACAATCATGGACCTTTTCTCTATAAAAAGAACTATTTTGTACATTATTCCGTATTAAAACTAAACTGCCTCTGTCCATTGAATTCGGTTAATACTTCTCTCATATATAATACTTAATAAAAGTAATAACGTAAAGTTTATAACTATAACCTCTAGAACAAATTTGACTAGATTGGTCGTTCTTTTTTCAGAGATTAGTCTGTGTATACTACTGCACTACGGATATTACATGTCTAAGTATTTCTATACTTTTAATCGAAATGAAAATAAATGACAGTCATTAATACTGTATATAGATAAACTTCCATATCTTGATGAGGAAAGAGTATATATTTAAATCATTAGTTAGGGAACATTCCTACCTTCAAGCATTACCTCAGACCTGTGTACTCCTCTATCACAGCAACTTCATTATATATAACATCTAAAAAGCCAGGATAAAAGACGTTGAATCTCAAATCTTCCAAATATCTAATGGAAGATTATTTATGAAAAATAAGCTACTGGCATCTAACTGGGGGCTCAACACTTGTTTAAATAAAAGTTAGAGGGCAAGGGGTTGAAGTAAGACAGACATTACCTAGACATCACTGTAGGCTTTTACAGAAATTTAAAAAAAATTCCTAATCGCAATCAGATTCTTTTATTTAGTATCTTCTTTCAGAGACAAGAATGTCTTGTATCCTTAGTCACAATTCTGATAGTTGGGAGTAAATCACCAAAATGTGGACACATGGTCCAATCACAATTACGATTTCAATTTTTGCCACTGAGAAAGATAATAACAGTAATAAAAATAAAAATATACAAGGAAATTACGCAATTTTATTACACATAATAAAAAGTAAAAAATTTTAAAATCGTATAATTTGTGTACTCGCCACATTAATATTTCAATCTTAACCGGAATTCGTTTCCCATGTCATTAGTTTTTATTAGTTATGGTAGTTAAAACAATTTTGAAAATATGTTTGCGCACCAACGAATTTTAGACATTATCCTGAGACACAAACGAAATTTCACATTACATACACACACTGTCTTTATAAATATGTTTATATATGGACAAAAGAAAACACTTAAAATATTAGGAATTCTCGATTTGCATGGTTCCATACTATAACTAAATGCTTTTGACTTTATGAGCCACGAATTGATGATCAAATGCACTATTATGGATGCTTTGTGTGTATAAAATGATATTAAGTGACTAATAAAGGAATGAAACATCCGGAGTAAGAGACTGAAATAATTATAGGAATGTCTCAGGGTAGCTGTCTTGGCCCTATTTTCTTCTTATACATATCTGACGTATCAAGATAAAGTAACTATAAACTAACAAATTAAAGTTTTTTAAGTCAGCCCAGACAAGGGAAATATTGAATCAAACTTCAAATGCGCAAACTAATTCTTCATCGGTTACGAATAAACTTAATCTAACTAAAAATTAAAGTTAGCACTTGAATCACATT
This sequence comes from Homalodisca vitripennis, assembly GCF_021130785.1. Taxonomy (NCBI): domain Eukaryota; kingdom Metazoa; phylum Arthropoda; class Insecta; order Hemiptera; family Cicadellidae; genus Homalodisca; species Homalodisca vitripennis. The sequence goes on from NC_060209.1 coordinate 77,835,163, forward strand.
CCGATATTTACATCCCTATTTAAACTGAGCAATTATTATACATTATGTATGGGAGAAAGACCAATTGAATTTTTAAACTAACAAAACTAATGTATCACATAATAAATAATCTTTCATTACAGAGAATCCTTGCAAATCCTTTATCAAATCCCTTACTCTAATGTTGTAATTTGACACGGAAGGTAATGCATACTTTTCTGCAAATAGGTTAGCTGGATAATTTGCCAAGAAGTTCTCCGTGTTGGTCAAGATGGCTGTAAATTACACTGTACTACTGCATTTCAAAAATATGCATTAATAAATTAACTGTTTATCTTAATTTAGATATGGTTACATGAATGTTGTTGGGTGACAATAAGATATGATTAAATAACGGATTACTCAACAATATCACGCGTACACAATATGCTACGCGTCGGCCGGTGTGGATTGTGCGCGACTATGTGTCGGAAGTTGAATATCCATTGAGATGTAATCGTATTCAGACGCGCTGTCATCTGCTGTTACACAACTGTAGATCCTCTCCACTAGAGCGAGCTGTACAATATTCAGAAATGGCCCACAATAGAGGACACTACTAGTGTACGGTTGCTCGCGTCACGTGTGCCTGTATGCAATAACAGGTATCGACAACAGTTATCGTCTGGCCATTAGCCGAGCACCGGTCACTGGTCACAGTCGTTGGACACCAATTACAAGTCACTGCTACTGCCACATGTCACAAGTACCACTTTCATCACACGTTGATTGCTTTTCCCGGGTTAAACAGAAATGTCACACCGGCTTATCATACAGCGCTGGTCGACTCATATTTGTGTTACGTGTTGATTGGATGTAGGTCACCCGGAATTGGCTTGTGGGTTTAGAACGAACGGTGTCCAATCCTACTGTGACGTTGATGACTCAGTTAGCCACTATGATTCTGATTTTTTATTTCGTTGGTAATAGTTGCTTTACAAATGTTTGTTCACGGAAGGGTTTTGAGTACGTTGTGACGTAAACATGAACATTTCTGAAACTGATCAATGTAAACGTAAATACTCCAATTAAGTACTCGTTCATATTTCAACTTGTTCAGCTATTTAACTAAATACTTTAAAACTTTAACATTTCTATTGCTTTTCTATACTGAGTGAGTATAAGTATTCTAATAGGACACTAGGGCGTATGTCGCAGTCATCATGGTCTTCAACGCAATTCAAGCTATTATGCACCAAATCTGGAAAGCTTCAATTAAAACAAATAATTTAGTCATGGATGCTAGGTGAATATAAATTAGTTATTTATAGATGGAAAATACTCTACAACTATTATTAATGTATAACATAATGTATACAATTCTATGTATTAATGTATTAACGGATTAGGTTAAAATATTAATTAATAGATAAGGTTAAAATCTATATTTGTAGATAAAACTTTAAAAATATTAATAAATTGGGTCCGTATAGAATTCTTCATCTTCATAATTAGTTGCAGTAAAGGTAATCAAACAAATTTCGTGTTTGTTATAGTACATTGGCTAATTCACAAAAATAGAAATGTTCTAATAGATTCTTAGTTAAATTTTATTGATCTGAAATTACAATTTTAGTGCAAATGCAAATATATAACAGTTTATTTTATTTTGCTATGTTTATACTGGCCACAAAACATGTAAAAGTGGCCAGTTAATTCCAAGATGTTCATTTTTGTCATATTAACTCTGTTGTTTTTGGAAGGAATAAAATAATTTATTCATTTTATTCATATCTATTTTTGAACATTTTTCTTATTCTTCACTTTTTTATCCATTCATTTCTTAGTAATAGCGTTTATTAGAGAAGTTCTTCTAAGGTAAATTGTAATCATTTTTATTCAAAAATAAATTGTTTGACGTCACTAACAATCTTAAATGTTACATTTAAATAAGTATTGGTATTGAACTTTCGACCAACTCTCTAGCAATCCAATGTTAAAACCTCACACGCACACATTATCAATGAAATAAATTAGTTTTTTAATTGTAGTGAAATATATTTATGTGTACAGTTACTATCTGTATAGTTAGGATTGTGTATAAAATGTAAAGTTTTACACCTAAATTGTGACAAAGGGTGTTTCATCCGCCCAATTTACAGAAGCAAATGAAACGGAAACAAAAGACTGACTGTTGTTTGATGAGCACTCGAGTTCTTGGCTTCTGTCAGGCTCTCGGCTCTTAACCGTGAAAAGAAATCAAGGGCATCGAGAAAGTTAAGACTTTCAGCAGCTTCTGAAGTCTTTGAGAAGCCTACGTTCAAGATTTCTCATTAAATAAATTCACGTAAATTAAGTACAGCTATGAAGTAGTTTAAACTAAATCAAATAAATCAAGTAACGACAGAATATAATGTAATTACATTGTAAAACAAGCTATGAAGTAGTTTAAACTAAATAAAATAAAGCGAAAAAATATAATATAATTATATTGTAAAACCAGGCAAATTGTCTCGTTCCTTTATTGGTCTAACCTGGTTTAAGGTGGTTTAACCGATTTGCTGCGGGATTTTTTTAATAATTTTTCTCTTTAAGACAGCATTTCTGAACTATCACAACTTTTTACAATATTCCACAAGGTCCCAATAAATAAATCATAAAATCACACCGTATAGCTATAATTCATGTATTTTTATTCATGTAATAAAAACTTCATATTTTCAGCCATTTTTATTTAGCCCTGATTACAAAACTACCGAAATGTATAAACATCGATCTATGTAATCCCTGGTAGATAGATGAATACTTGTTCTATTTTCTGTCTTGAGGAAATGCTATGCTGAAAGCGTAATAATTTTAACGAAATCCAATATAAACCAAAACTTTGTTACACTTCCTTACGCTACAGACATCGAGACTGTATTTGATACCATCATTCGGTAGCTTATTTTATGATATGATATTTTAAAATGTGACCTAGTAATCCATTTAGTCTAATTAAAGAAGCTAATGAATTGAATTTATTACATGTAACCTCAGCGAAGCCTGTAAAGCGACAAGTGGTACGGCGTACTTATTCCTCGTATTATATCTTACCCATCGCTGAGAAGTATATATGTTAACATTTCTAAGAATACCAAACTGATCTTGATTTCTATAAGTTACCCATAAAGGTATATTTTTTTATCAATTTTATCAGAATTGTCGGCATGCTTTTGGTAACTTTCCAACTCCTATACCCTTTATTATACCCCTATATTACTTTGGTCGAGTTCATCACTTCTTGTTAATAGTTATAGCTTTCATGTGTTTGATATGGCTATTACGAGCATTAATATTTTCAGTAACACAGCGCAATAATGTGATTACTAAACCTGACTAAATTTATGACACACATATGCCTGCCCATATGACACTGTAAAAATGTTTAATATCCATAAACTGTTTCGTGTACAATAGAACGCGTAGTAGAACAATTCTACAATTACTTCACTTTATTACTGTCCGCTGAATTGTGCACAAGAACTTTCAGAATTACTTAAGTTACTTTTTATCGTTCAAAATAAAATTGAATGAGGAGAAGAAAATACTTGTATAAAATTGTTCTATATGAACTAAAGAAATACAGGTTTTTTAAAATAAGCACTGAAAAATATAAATGTAACAAAATGAGGCTGGCAAAAAATAAGAAAGACGTCATTTTACGAAGATAAGTTAAAGTAATATTATGTATGTCATAATTTATTTGGCCAAGAACGAATAACAAAATATAAAATAGTTTTACCAAAAACATTTTATATTTTATCAAAAAAATATATGATGAAACATCAGTTTTAAAAAAGAAGAATATTACAGTAGGTTTTATTTCTTGTAAATATTTTGACAATAAAATAAGAAATATTTTTAAGAAAAATTAAAATTTATATATTGAATATTACATCAATTTATTTGTATTCCAAATCCGTCATTTGTATTTCTAACAGCCACGATACGAAATTAAAAGTACATTCACAAATAAGCATAAGTCACATGATTATATTTCAATTTCCGACGATATGAAATACCTACTGAGTAATGTATGTGCTAATGCTGCACCACCACTAATTACTGGGTGTGCAACCTGTTTACAAAGATAGAATCGCTCAACGTTCACTCATTCAAGCGAAAACCACGCTCTTTTTGTTTGTAGTCATTTATCTTATCGTTTACTGCAATACCTTCTACAAAAAAACACCATTTGAGGTTAAGAGGCAGAGAGGACTTTATAGTTCTAACTTTGCCTCTCATCAAAGTCCTTTTCATTTCATTACTTCAGAAAGTATAAATACTATAATAAATTACTACCGACTTAAAAATTGTATGTGACCAATCATATGGAAAATAAGAGGTCAAATAGCTGCTGGACATTACTGGGCTTGGAGTTTCCTTAAGCATCAATTAATATAAGTAAACATTTAGATTGTTATTTTATTTTGTTTCCTAAAAAAGAAAATGTAATAATTAGTAATCATAAATTAGTTAAGAAATTGAGAAAACTAGTAGGTGACAGGTCATTTAGAGTTCACTTTCTGGTTGACAGAGCGAGTTTTCTCTGCAGAGGTCAAGACCGGACATAACTAAAGAATCTGCCGTATCTCCTCCACCTGCCCCCGGGTGTCACAAGGCCGCAGCTTTCCTCCATGCGGAACTCCTCTGTTTGTATCCAGGGAAACATACCGTCACGTTCGGTTATGTGGACAAGAGCTCATTATAGCACTTTTCCGTAAATAAAAAATATTTTATCCCACCAGACGTATAAAATCAAAAGTGGTCTGAAAAGATGTTCTGGCAAAATCTAGGGTCAAAAAATTTCAATAATACATTTTACATAATTTTTGTTTACTTCCTTTCAGACAATTATTTAATTACTGTTCTTTAGTATGATCACGCGTTGTATGACTTGCACCTACCTTGTTGGATGAGCGTTAGCTAAGCCTATCACTCGAAGCACTAGAAAAATTACATTTCTGTACGTCCATCTATCTGTCTTTCTATTTACACAATACCTTGAAAACGAACTTGGACTTAAAGACAACATTTTGCATCTGTACATAGGCAACACTGATTTCAATGACGATGCTTGTCAATCCATACACTTGAGTGAGCGTTAGTGAATATTTATACATCGATCTCATGGGTAACCATGCATCATGGCAATGATAAAATAACACAATAAATAAAATCTTTAAAGAATTTATATAATCCTAAGATTTTAACACGTGACATTAAACACATGTGGGGATGTACATGTGGTCTAAATACCGAATACTTAATGTCATAAAATGAAACGTGTTTAGATTATGCTGTAAACCCCAACTTAATGAACAAAAATGTCAATGTATAATGTGATAAGATATCTAAAGGAATATTTCCTCTTTATCTCTTAAATTTTGCGTGCAACTTCATTTCTACAGAAGGAAGATTGAATTCTATAATAGTGCGTGTCTAACAATGGAATTTGACTGATTGAAGCAGGTCATTGAAGCATACCACGCTAAAATTTCGTTTTTATCTGTTGGAAGGATGTAAAATCTATATCTATGGAGAATAAATAATCTACAAACTTGAGTATTTTGAATGGAAGCTTAGTGAATCCTGTTACACGATTCTTCGTGAGGTGAACGCCTACTTAGTTTTTATTAGGCAATTATCATATATTATTCAGCGTCTGTAATTTAGTGCTTATTCTGTCTGGCTGTTCTTTCAACTACGTATTGAGAAAATTTTAGACGCCTTTAGTCATGAGTTAATAAATCAATTACCTCTAAATTTTCAGATAATTTTAAATATGAGACTTCACATACCCTTCAATAACCATTGAAAATACAACATTTACAATATACAAATTTTGCTTAATTTTACAAGATTGATAATAAAATATTATTGAACACTTCACATTTTCTTGTTTTTTTTATTTTTGACGTGTTTTCGAAATTAATCATTCAGGAGCTGCAGCCCACTAAAGTGCTTAAAATATCATGCTCTCTCCTAGTAAAATACCATTGTAAAATTTGTTTTCAATGTAATAATACTCCCTGCTGTACGATGAATGATAAATAATCCAGACATTACTTAGCTAGCACAGGGTCACTATGATAGATTATTCCGCTTTTGAGCATTAGTATTATACTTACTTTAATCCATAGGTTCGTAAGCAATTTCCAGCCACCAAGTATAAAGCATCCCTGATTAATTGTTGGAAGTTTCAATATCGAGATCCACTTTCGAATAATATGATATTTAACAATAAAAGCCAGTATAGTGCTTGTATCAATGGTAAGTAGTTGATACAAGCACTTAGAGAGGAACTACGCCATAATACGTGTGATGGAGTCCCATAATAGTTTTTAAAAAGTGGGCATATTTATCCTAAATAACCTCTTCAAATAGTTGAATTAAATTATTCAACCAATATTAATTTCCATACCACCAAATATCTCAGCCTTTACGAACACATATAATATTATCTTTATAATACATAAATATGACCAAACTTTATTCACTTTATTTAATTGAGTCTAAAATGTTTTTGGTAGTTTAATTTGCTGCTCGCCAAAAATAGGAATGTGAGCAGTAGCCTATCTCGACCCACGCTCGAACAGGCATGTGTTATGTTACTGAGTGCACAACAGCAATGGCATAGTACCACAGGTTGGATGGAGTGATTGGTTGAAGAGGTACATAGATTACATATAGCCCTACAAAAATGTAAGGTCTGCGATATGAAGATTTTTGTGGCCAGAGTGTAGTCTTCAGTTTTCAACAACATTTAGGCACATGATCATCCATGAATCAACGTGCAGCCGAGTAAGTAAACTTTAAGTCGTCCAATGAACATTAAGATAAAATATTTATTTTTATTTTGAGGAAAAATTGTTAAATCCGTGGAAATATGCCATTTCTGAAGATAGGAAAATATAAACACAAATGATATTATTTCACGAGAAGTAGCGGAAATTGTAATTAGAATTTCGGGATATGGTATGATATATTCCGTAGAAAAGCGACTTAAGAAAAACATAAATATTATTCTAGAGTGTACATGACTGTACTATAACTGAATAGAGTGATTACACTTTTATTTCTTAACAACTTAACTAGCACATTGAAACAATATTTAAATGCGTGTTTTTATTATTTTGCATTAAACAATATTATTTCTATAATTTTCTTTTTGTTCTCTTAAGAAGTTTATAAATTGCACCTAGTCCTATAAGTACTTTGGCGCTGCTGTAAGAGTGAAAGGATATTCTGGTTGGGTAAGGTTGGGGGTAAGGGCCACTTCCTATCGAGATCCATGAGGAAGAATTTGGGGCACTAATCTCAAGTCATGTCACCCAAAAAGAAGAGGAGGCCAGCTCTGAACCAACCTCTCCAGTCAAAGCAGGCAGGAGTTGGCATACACTTATGTCTAGGTTAGCAAGAACCTTTGACACTTAGGTAACCACGAACTCTAGTCAACTCCCGCAGTATCTACCCTTGCACCCCAGAACCTCGACATTTGCGGCTCTAGGACATCCATAAGGTTGCCCAGATATAAGCGACACATCTGTTTTTGCTATGGCCAATGATAGGTTCAACTGGGAGGTATAAACCACCTAGAAGTGACCCTTGCTAGGTCTTTCTATAAGTTAATCTTGTGCATACTCTAATAGTTTCACATTTTTATCATTTGCCATGTTTATGAAAACTAGATTTCCCAAATGACTTATTTAAAAAAATTGAATAGTTGGAATGACAAAAAGCCTTTCACATTTTCTATATTCTGAGATAAATTAAGAATATATATTCCCACACAAACAATACCACTATTAACCAAATTATAGAGGCAGATTCTTTAGGTATGTGGATTTTTTATAATTTATACATATTTTATTAAATTAAAACTAAATAAATATGGTCCGTTTTTTAATTGCCCAGTATTTATGATTGTGGTATTATCTTGACACGTTTGCCAGCTTTGTGAGAACATTCTGGTTCACTGTGCGGTGTCCGGGTTTATCCACGGCTTTAGTTTTTGGAAAGTACGCGTAATTAAATGCTGCGTATTTCTTGTATTTGTAACTTTTTCATAGCAATAATAATACATATTTATTTGCCATAAAGGATATCCGGTTTAAACAGCGTAGAAAGCTGCTTTAGTACAATCCAAATCTTAAACTGTTTCGGGTTATCTGATAAGTGGGATCTTTAATCAACAAATTTTAGATTAAAACTGAAAATATCACTCTACAAGGCCATATATTTTAAGAGTTAAATTTTGCTAGGAACTTCGAGACCGTAATAACCTGAAGATCTAATATAATATAATCATACAAATGGCCGTGTAAGACTAAAATTAAATGTTTATTTAATCGATATCGCATTGCTCTTCGCTGCAACTAGGGTTCGCTGATAGCGACGTGCTGGTTTACTTATCTTTGACAATAAAGGCAGCAAGTGTCTCGTGAATTATTTGTATGCCCTTTACAATGTACACAAGCTCGCTTTACTCTCCTGTTTTCTCAGACTATAGAATAAATTTTTTCTTTGTTATATCTACTATATTTGTATTGAAACTCCGTCGCGATGTTTTATCCTGAGTGCACATATTTAATTTAAGAATGTTAACAGAATCCAATTCAAAGGAAATTGATCTGTATTGCCTTAGTTTAACATATAATATATTTTCTACGCAATACTATAAGTAAAAAGGTTTCTTTCGAAGAAAAATTTCGAATAGCTTACCTCCATATAAGTTTCATATACCTCCATTATTAGTATTAAGTTTATACAGTAAGTAGATGTTTTTAGCGATGTTTAGTTACCTCAATGAATTTATCAAGTAGATCGACATCGTCGTAAGTAGCGAAAGTTAGATAAATTCTTTGATATCACAGTCAATTTCAGTAGCCTTACACTCCTGATCACATACTTCAAATAGTAAAAAATAACAATATATTTACTAAATTTTGCTTTTAAAGGCACCATTCAACAAAACTCTTAGTTTCTTAAGATTGTAAGTTTTGAACACAACAATAATTAGGAAAATTTATGGAAATAAGAAGTGCAGTAAAGTGTAGTCAACGTTCTAAGTTTAAACACATGTCTCTGCTTCTCTCGTCATTTTATGCGTCTATATGCATTTAAATGGGAAATTTAAACAGCGGAGAGAACTTCTTATGAAATTTCCAGTTCAATAGATTTTATATGAATGGAAGGACACGTCTGAAGGACACGTCCATACATCCGTGCTTTCCCATTTATAATTAGCTGATCATTAACGAAGCCTATCGTCCAGAAGATTGCAAAAACTTTATTTCTGCTTTTCTATCCATCTGTATAGCCACAGGATATCACTCAGTAGAGAACCTTGCATAGACAACATCGACTTCGATTATGGTGCAGGAGATTATGGTGCGCATTATCTAAGCCTAACTCTGCAGAATTTGAAGGGTTTAAACTTTAAATATAAAATGTTGTATTATTTTGCTGTCACTTCAGGGAGACGCGTATATCCTTATCTGGTCCATGTTAAATTAAGCTACTTTGATGTACGAGTATACTAAAACAAAAATATTACGGATATTATTTTTTAATTATGCTTTTACTTTAGCAGAAATCCTCATTTATCGAATAATCTTCCTATAAAAAACTGTTTTCATAAGGTCAAAAATAAATTCTTATTTTTCAATGATAAATCATAAACAAGACCTCGCCGAAGTAAAACAAGAAACTCAGTAGGCTACCTCTGTTTTACTAAACCGTACATATTTGAAAGCCCTAGATTCAAAACTTTCTAAAACAATATGTATTAAAAAATAACTTTGGAAAAACGATTATTTTTTAAGGTAATTTTTTACTTTTGGATTGGATTTTCATGTAATTTTCTATAATATGTTCCAATTACTGAAATTTAACATACTATGTATAACTTTAATAGGCAAAAATATTTTTTTTACAATATTGTAAAATTTATTTTTGAGGGTCGTAATCTCCTTAAAGGGCTGGCAAACTTCCTTTTCAGTCGGCTTGTCTGTATGTTTTCTACAGACCATTTTGAGAATAAACAAGACTTCAAATTTATTTATGCAACTTTATTTCTACGTTGACAAGATCGAGTATAATGATAATGCTTGTTTATATATGACATGTCCCTAAATCTGACCCTACTTTACCGTGTTCTATCTAGACTACCCCACAAGTATTAACAGTTGAATATTTATAACAATAAGACGTCAATTACGAAGTATAGTCATTTGTTAAACCGGTAAAAATGGACATTTAATTATTTTTGAACATTATATGATTATATAAACGAATCATTTAAATCATGGTTTCAATGATGTAATATATATATATATATATATATATATATATATATATATATATATATAAAAGACACTCCGTGTTACAAATTTTGCATTCTTATCAAATATGGAATTGTTGTTCGAAATTTATTAAAAGAAGATTAAATATATAATTTAGTGAAATAACAAAAAATATAACTAAAGAGAAAAGTTGTTAATCTATGTTTGTATTTCCATGGTAAGAGTACGCATGCAAAATAATAAATTTATAATTCACCCAATCTCTAGATGACTTGTGCTCAGCTACATAGACAGACAGTATTATAGGAAAGACATTAATACGAAAATTTAGCTCTTCCCAATTACATGGCTTACACCATCATAGGGACATACACCATCATAGGGCGTACACATTATCTTCTATATAGAACTGAAGTTACGTGCTAAATTTAACATATATACGGATGAAATCTTTCTCAGGATTTCTTTACACATGAAACATTCACATTGTTGTTTATTACATTACGTTTCATAGCAGCGTTCAAATAACACAGGATCCAGTGAGCTAGAGAGTGCAGACAAGAGTGCGTTAAAACCAAATCTCATCACAGAATTTTAACATTGACGTTTCAACTCTATTATTATTCAATGAATAAAAATTTCTCATACGGTTGGACTCAGTTTGTTTCTAAATATTATTCTGCGAACTTTTTTCGTTGTTTAGTTGTTACTCATAAGAACAATATAATGATGTTCGCTAACGCTCAGCAAAATCTCATAGAATGAGATGCACCATCATTAAATATAGTGTCGCTGGTATAGAAATGAAACTTCATGCTAAATTGCAAGTCATTTCGCTTTTTAGCTATCGTGCAAGTAGATATACAGATAGACAAACAGGCAGAAATGGAACTGTTCTGCCTCTCTAGTGATATGCTTCGCCAATCAGACAAGTGCTACTGTATTGGAACATATTTGTATTCAATTTAGCATCTCCTGGACATGCGCGTAAACATTATCGAAAACATTAGTGGGAATTAATAATAATTTTACACACTTCATTATAGTTTGCTAGTTACATCAACTAATAATGGTGGTGACAACGTGACACTCACGTACGCACATTCTCCGCACTGGGCAAAAACAGTGGCCACTTTGCCAGCATGTCGTGTGTCTCACGTTGTAGCTGGGACGAATTGAATCTTATGTAACTGGAGTAGCTGTGGTCTCTCGCACTCGACGGTGTAGGACCCGCCTCAGACAATATACTCTACTCAGCTTACTAGTGTGGCTCATAGTGTGTGTGCACAAGTTTAGGGTTAGGCACACTATTTAACTTTTACTAAGTTCATATATGTTTGTAATGGACGGTGATCCCACTAATTCTGTCTGATTTGTAGGAATTTTTGTTTAATAAAATATATAACCACTACAATCTTTCTTAAGTTAAAAATTTTGAATTAGAGGAAGATATTGTTCATCACTCAATCCTTACCGCGCTAATTCAAAGCCATCATCCACTGTAAAGAATGTTACGTTTCTTCGGAATACGAAAACTTTGAAAAAGTTAGACTTTAAGTTTAAACTTATGAGACACATTTATTTCAAATTCCTTAAGCTATAACCGTTTCTTTAAATTTTGGTGACGTTTATTTGTGCTTTCGTTAAATTTCATACAGTGTGTTTTATATTGAACGTTCTATAATTGGAAACATTATTTTGTTCTTTTATTTGTGATATTTTCAAAATTGCAATCATCAAAGTTTTAAAAATGTTCGGTTAACTTTATTTAGAAAGCATTATGAAGTTAAGAAGTAAATTTAGAAAGTGTTTTGGAACTCTTCGATCATTTACAACAAATCTTTCGTATTTTGCAACGTTTCAATATGGTGTCTAGAAACTCTTTTGAGAAGTGTAAAATATAAATCGTCTATGGATGAACACATTACCTCTTGGTACTATAGCTATCAATTGAGACCACTTGACATAATATACCAATGTTATAAGATATCAATCGGGTTTTCAATTTTAGGGGATGGATTTTTATAATACTCCCGTATTATTATGATTTCTCTCATACTCAGAATTTAGGAAAACTTCCTAATTTGAACCATCAGTAAATCTTTGAACCATATCAAAAAAATATACTGTGAATTCGTGTGTGGTGCTTTTCAGAACACAATAACTCCTGAAATTGTTGACGAATTTGAATGAAAACCATCTAAAATTTCCCCGTAGAGAATACATTGAATGTGTTGTTGATGTCTGTTGATTCTAAAAGTCTTTTAAAAATTCTTGTTGTATAGTTTCGTGTCGCAAGTTCTTTAAATAACTAGTGAGTGAATGTTTTATTTGCCTTAAAATAACTTTGAATGTAACTTAAACTTTAGGGGTTTTGTAACAGTACTCAAACTTTAATTGGCCGCCAAATTTTATAGTTATTTATCATATATAATTTTATATATGATAAAATTTTATATATGATATATATATTATATGTTTAATATCTCATGTATAATATATAATATAATAATAATAATATAATTATAATATATAATATAATATATCTCATATATAATTTTATATATGATAAATAATTAATAATATATATATTTTATCATCGTAAGTTACAACAATAAATTTTGTATATTTTGCAGTAGTTGTCTAAACCTGTTCGTAAACTGCACTACACCTTATGGAAAGTGTGACTGTCATTTATTCAAAGATATAAACCCATGATTACTCTTTGCTGTTCAGCTAGCTTTACAGACGTTTGTATTTTGTTGCTGCTGTTGATATGTTATAAAAGTGTTATTTTTTTGATATTTATTAAACCCAATAAAGATCCAAAAGCCAGTGTTCGTTGTCATCATGGATACCCATAACACCAATGTAAAACTATTCGCTAACGCTCAGTCAAATCCTATGGAGTGACATGCGCCATAACCGAACTAAGTATTGCTTATATAGAATTAAAGTTTCTCGCAATATTTCAAGTCAATTTATAACATTTCGTTTTCGAGGTATTGTGCGGAAAAAAAGACATATGGACAGACAGATAGAAATGAATTTTTTTTCAGCCTCTCAAGTGACTGGCTTTGCTAAAGCTCAGGCAATAATATATGATATAACCAAGTTGTTAACTTGATGGAGAATATGTTTAAAAGTGAAAGGTGAGGAATATATCACCTTGCTGCTTGGTGCAATTATTTCTCAACGAATGCATTTACTACGGGAATTTTATTTGGAATACGAAAAGTGTGTCAAATAGACTGCTAATTGGCTGAAACATCTTATTTACATCTTATTGAAATAACTTTATATTTTTTACGGACTAAAACATGTTTTTGTAAGAAAATCTTAAAAATAAATAAGTTTTAATGATAGGAGGATAGATATTTGGGTTTGTTGGCAGATCAATTATAAATGCACACATTTCAGCAAATAGGTTCAGTATTTAGGCCTGTATCCACTTCTATAGGCTATGTAAACAAAAACACAACTTGGAATAGATTATTTTGTACAACAACATTACTTTTTCTTAATATACCTTTTGGGAAAAGAATGTTAAAAAGAAAGTAATGCTTTGGTTAAGGTTTATTTTCGAAAGATTTTAATTCCTATTGTATGACAGAAAATGAAACTGAAAACAGAAAAAGAAAGTTTCATACAAACCCTTATTTAATCCTTTTTAATATCCACTTTGTCACAGTTTACTCACAGACATTAGCGTTGCTTTCAAAGTAACAAGATATTCAGGGACAATCGCTTTATATTTAATGTCCCACATTAGATCGATAACGTAAGTCATGTCACCTTAAAAGAAGGGGAGGCTAACTACTCTGGTATAGCTTATTTCAGTCAACGCGGGCAGAAGACAGTACTCCCTCATGCTTAAACCTCGCTTGGGAAACCTCACCCACTTAAACAGTTAGTTATCCTCTACACTAAACTAGATACATCGATCAAATTTTTACCCAGACATTTACTGTTGATTATGTACCACATGGAGATACATTGGGTTTGCCAGATGTAAGAGACACATCGCTGTACCTGGTGTATGTTCTACGGGCAAGTATAAACTGGATATAGGATGACTTATACATATGACTCTTATCCTAGTTACTTCATTAAGCTACTTCAATATGTGTTTTGTTTTCATTATGAGGGATTATATTATGTTCTACTAATTATAACGGTAAATTTATTGTTTGATTCAAAACCAATTATTTCAACAAATTCTAAGACGAAAAGAGTATTTGAAAAAAGCAACATCTAACATTATTTTTAATTAGTTCAATAAATATAACTATTTAAGTTTTATTTCAGATTTTTACAAGTAGTTATTTTATATAAGATATACAACTCTGAAATGAATTTCACATTACTAAACATGTTTACAGCGACATATCATGTTATAAAGCTAGTAGGATTATAAGGATTCATCATACTCTGTGGGTTTAATATGCTAATCGTTACATGATTCAGTTTGACTTGAAACAGCCCCGCCTGATTAATCAAATATTATTTAATTAACACTCAATCCGAAGTAACTTTTAAAACTGTATTCACATATGTTACAACTAATACTTGAAAAATATAATTTTATATCTCATAAAGGCAAAATGATAAGTGAAACAGCAGTAAATAAAAATCAGAAACTAGAAGCAATTAGAATGAAGAGAGATATTCTTTTTCTCATTAGCGCAGATTTAATAAAAATATGAACCAAAACACTTGAAAATGAATGAGCGCACATATTGTGACCGAGAAGTTAACTTTTGAATAAAATCTCATTACTTCAACATTTCTAGTTTTAATGAACATGTCTGATGCTGTTTTACAATAATTGTTTGTTTTTTCTCTAATATTGTAGTTTGTTTTGTCTTTAGTAAGTGGCATTTTTCTATACAGTGTTTGATGTAACGTAAATAGTTATAAACACTCTACAGTATGGAATCAATTATACTAATATGTATTACTCTTCATTTCATTTACGGAGTGTAGTAAAATCTGTATACCAACTTTAGGATATTAATCCATTGACCAAAATTAACTAAAAACTAAACACAACTAATGGTCTACCTCTGTTCGTTTCACCTCTGTCTGTGTGTTCAATAAATCTAACTATTTATGTTTTATTTCAGATATCAGTAAATATAATTAAATCAAATTTGGTGTCATTTATTTTATTGCAGTGTTACACCAAGAAACCGTTAACATTATATTATCATATATACATCTGAAAGATGTTTCAAGATGGTAGATGGTTGAGATTTAAAAAGCTTAATATCATAAAATCTATTGAGATTTGGTTCAAGCTAAAAAAAAAAAATTTATAATAAAACCTGTTTACTGAAACTCGGTCAACAAATAATGCATATGTAAGCTTTTAATGATGTCTAAATCATGTAAACAATGACAAATTTGCCGATAATTATAATAAATATAAATTATTTATTAATTTATTGTGATCCAGTTGTCAATATTTGTGCAATTACATCTATAAACTTTTTTACCCTTAATAAAGTTTTAAAATCTTATTATTTTAACGTAATAAAAATTCAATCGCTTGTTATTTTGAAACTTGAAATGATTATTAAATATTAATTTGTCTCTTGATAATAAATGATCTAAAAGTATTGGTGCAAAACTCAAGTTTCTGAAATAAAAAATTAAAAAACACATACAGCTAGACAGAATAGAAACGGATAAATAGACCATTGGTTGCATTTATTATTTCGCTTCTCTTAGTCCATGGATCAATATCTTAAAGTGTGTGTGTGTGTGTGTGTGTGTGTGTGTGTGTGTGTGTGTGTGTGCGTGCGTGCGTGCGTGCGTGCGTGCGTGCGTGCGTGCGTGTGTGCGTGTGTGCGTGTGTGTGTGTGTGTGTGTGTGTGTGTGTGTGTGTGTGTGTGTGTGTGTGTGTGTGTGTGTGTGTGTGTGGTGTGTGTGTGTGTGTGTGTGTGTGTGTGTGTGTGTGTGTGTGTGTGTGTTGTGTGTGTGTGTGTGTGTGTGTGTGTGTGTGTGTGTGTGTGTGAAGAGTTTTGTTACACCCTGTATATCAGGGCGCAAGTCCACAGTTAAGGACTGTCCTATGCACAACAGTATGACATTAAAAGCCAAATTATTTTATGCTACCAATATATTTTCGTCTTGCCAGAGGTCTCTTGCATGAGAGCAACTCGCAATCTTGTCAGAAGGTGGTTCTTTTGATAGTAACCTTCGTTTTTTCAAAGGGATGATACCAAGAATGGAAGAATTTCGAGAAGGTGACCTTCTATCTCCTCAATAATTGTACCTGTTAGGGCGTAGTTCTATGAGAGTGACCATCCATCTCCTGTGAGGGAAATTATCAAGAGAGTGACTTCATCTTCTTAAATGACAATTTAAAAGGATTGAAGAGCTTTCAAAGAATGTGACTTTATATATTCCCAAAGAAACATCACACGAGGGTTACACTGTATCTTGTAGAAACTTTTTTTAAATAATACAGCCATACAATAATAAATAATGTCAGACATTTACATTACCTCTTTATATAGAGTGTGTAAAATGCTTGGAATTGCCAACATATATATTTTAGTAACCAAAATTCAATATTCTAAGTTTTAATACCAAATATTCATAAAAAAATGTTATCTTTTACAAAATTTCCAAGGTTCAGTATTGATCTTATTTTAACAGATTCTATTTTGTAATGAATAATGCTTGTTAAGTGTGGTTTGTGGCATTATGGTCTAATAATAAAGAGCTTTAAAATGACACCCATATAAACCTAGGCTTGTTATTAAGATTTACTTGATAATCCTCACTGGCTTTCTCTCCAGAGTGTGATGACCATTGGATACAAAATATTTAAGACAATTTTGAGCAAAGTTTTATATATTACCTGCTTTCATTCAAGAAATATGAATGTCTTCCAAATATTTTACACGCCCTTTATATAGCTTGCATGTTAATGTATTATTTTAAAACTTTTCCTAAATGTTCCTGGGAAAAACTGCCTATTTATTGAATTTAAAACTGTGGTTGTGAAGAGCTCATCAAAGATACATTTTTAAACATTAATTTTGCCAAAGAGAGTAACTTTTAAACCAAATAAATTGAAGTAAATTATAGTAATGAATGCACATTCCCTGCTATAATTTGGTTGTGAAACTAACTTTCTGCGTATTTCTGAAATACTCAGAGTATTTCTATAGTATTTTAAGTTCCCATTACCTACGTATTCAGTCAGGACAGTCCGAAACATTATTTCAGCGCATTTACTAACCATTTATTAACAACGACCATTTAGTCCTGGTCTGTAAACCACTCCAGCAGTCATGTATTACATTTTTTCATTACGGCCTAAGAATGTTCAACTTTAATGTGTACTTTAAATCAAGGGCTTTACCCATGTAGCCCATGTTCTGGGTTATATCTTGAACAAGAACAAGCTCAATATACAATTTAATTTGAAACTTAATAATGGCTCATAGTGTCAGTGATTTGTGATATAAACAGTTATTATTACCAGTATCACGTCTCGTTAAAGATATAATTACAGATGTATTACATTTTTCTCGTTTTAAACATATTAACAACAAACAATCAAACGTTTATTAGTTATGTTCTAAACTGGATCGATGAAGCACAGAATCGTTTGAAAATTTTGTTTAATAAACTCGTTTTTATAGTAATTAATTTCTTTAATATTCTCGTACATCACATAGTGAGTAATATTATTTTACTCACATAGTTCTATGAGTAAAACTAGGGTGTGAAATTGAATGAGATTAACATTTTTCTTATATGGCTAAACTCAAGATCGCGGCCAGTATAGCCAGTAATGTGTATTACATCTTTAATTAGCAGTAAAACCGGTGAATTGGAACACATAATAGAATTTTATTATATAAACTTTGTGTTTATGAATCATATGTTACAGTTTAAAATGCTCAAAATGTATTATACTGTAATAAAAACTAAAGTCAATATTTTAAATTTATAAAATGTTTTACATATTTTTTTAATACAACACAAATTATCCTTTACTGCTTCTTAAATTTAGGCCCAATATAACCATTCACAAATTGGAGAGCATAAAACTCCTCTAACAAGCATTATAAATATGAAAATGGATTTAGCCATGTTAAATAAAATTGTTCAGAGTGTGCAAACAAGCTCTTCGGTCTACTTTAACAATGTTCAATGTTTTCCAGTGGTTTATCTTGCTGTTCATTTAAAACCCAAGAAAGTTGTGAAGTTTTCTAAAGATCAGATTGTGTTTGGGTTAAAGGCCAACAGTGAATTTTAATTTTTCATGGTAATGCAAAATATTTGTTAGCACCTTTTTACTTATATTTTTTACTTGTTTTCTAGTATATTTATAAGCTGAATGAAACGTCTTAAAAGATTAAAAATTCTATCATCGTAAAGAAGGATGAAGATTCTAAAATTAAATTACGTAGGTACATACCACAAATCATAACACCTATAAGGATAAGAATTATCCCTCAATTTATTCACTTCATAGGTAAAACACTCCTTGCCTACTTTGAGAAGGTTATATGGTAAAAGGTAAACACCAAGTTTATATTTCTGGAGTACTAAAAAGTTTCATTAGAACGATAGATAAGTAGCATATTTCATACAATTTCAACAAATTCCCCTAATATAAACACGGATTTTTGTGTATTACAACTTACCTGCATCACATGATTCGGTTTTATAACTTTTTAACTAGAGAAATTTATATTATTATTGACAATTTATGGGATGAAAGGATAATATGATTTGATAGGTTACTTTCGTTTCCAGGATAGGAATGCATCCTCTTCGTCAGGTTTAAAATATTCTTTTGGCATACGAGTAACCAAGAACAAAAAAATTAAAACTAACCTGTTGGACTTTAACCCAAACACAAACTGACCTTTAGAGCTGTATATCTCGCTCAAGCTTTACTGGTATTAGAATAAGTTGAATGTAACGTTTATCAAGTATAAAACTATACATCCAAGTATCTCAGCATAATCATAAATCAATTAATACGGTTTAAGACATCGAGTATACTCACCAATCGGGACTTCCGGCACATTATAGTTTATTATAGAATAAATAAGGTCTTTTCGCATTACCTCTTAAATACAGGTTTATGCACGTAATGAGTTCACGTACCACTGTTTTCAGGTCAAATGTCCTGACGATTTTTAAACGAATACCTAATTCGAAACTAATTAAAAAATATTTTTCCCTGATCTGCTCAAGTTAAAGAAAAAAAGAAAAGAACAGCTCGAAATATTCACCTTGTGAGACCCCCAAAACATGGGCGACACGCTTCAGTTTAGCACAGACTTCAACTGACAGCCATCACTAAATTATAACTGCGACCACTTGTGTGGAACATATCTAAATCCGTAGCCATCCCATTTGTAAAATAAATGTTCAATAATGTTTGGATTGAAGAGTCCACTACACTGAGATGTGTAGAATGTCTCTTCAAGCATTTACCTTTACCTTTAATATTATCACATATTCCCAACGTCAAATTAGCTTACCCATTTACCTTAGAATGACAATAAAAATAGTTCTTTCGGCTCATTCTAAAGAAATACGTAGATTTTGTTATAGAAATATTAATATAAAAATCTGTTAAAAGTTGTTCGTTTAACATATATTAACGGAAGATAACTCTCCATAGAGAGAGAGACCGAAATGTATCAAGAAGATAATTTGTATAAGAAATTTGTCGACGTGGTTTCAATCAGAATACTTTATGTTAGTTATGTCAACGGCTGCGAGAGCCTAAGATCTAAGAGGTATTAATATTTTATTTCAAATAGGATTTAGATGAAATCAATGTCTCAAAAATAGTTCAAGATACGGTAATATTATTTTTTTTTTTAATGTTGAAAAAACTACCTTTAGAATTCCAGAATATCTTTTACTATCTTTTATAATTATCTTTATGATTATTTAAATAACTGAGTTGTAAATTGTTTTAAATTTTAACATCCGCAATATTGGAACGCAAACAATCGCCAAGCTAACCAATAGAAACACAAATGACACTAAGAAAACTCGTCTACGCCATTTCTAGCAAAAATTAGGAGCAAATAACACAAAAATAATATGTAGAGACAATGCCAATGGCTTGCGCATATCAAAACAATGCATGCGTGATATCTTTTAGTAAGAATTTGAGGTGCCCAGCTTATCCTCTTACGTTTCTAATGTTTATCTAATGTAGTATCTAATGTTTCTTGTGTGCATATTTTTGCTAAGAGGTACCTTTTTCTAGGTGGCATTACAATGTAAGGGGTTATTAGCCCAAAACTTTTGCTACGATCGTCTATTGATGTTTTTTTTCATGTTATTTGTGTGTTTTCATTGCATAAACCTTTATAATGACATGTTACATAATAGGGGTTGCGATTTGAACATTTAAAGTGACCCTCCTGTACTCCCTTTGAAGAGTGGGGGGACTTCAAAAAGTCCAAAAAAGTATTTTAATAGGTATGGAATATGAATATTGTACATCGATATCTTAATCTAACTAATTTCATTAGGCTAGAAGTGATACTATGTCACACGTTGCAATGTAATTGATTATACTCGGTTTGTGAGAAATAGAGTTTCTCGCCATCATAGGCATCCATAACACGAATCTCTTACATTCATGTTCATTAACAATCAGCCAAATCTCATATCGTTATATCCACCCTCATTGAAGTCTGTGTTCCTTATATAAAAATAAAGCTTCATGCAAACGTCTGTGGGTCAGTTCCTGCTTGATATATAGTGCAGACAGACCAATAGATATGCCGACAGACGGAACTGAGATTTTTTCACCCACCTTGTGTAATAGGCTTCGCTGGCGCTCAGCCAATTACTTATTTAAGACCTTTTCATACATTTCAATAGCTGATTGTATTAAACATTCTTAATCCATTTGGAAACGAGATGAGGAAAACGGATGGAATTCATTTGCATATGTCTATTGACCTCATCGAGAATCGAACCCATGACCTCTCGGTTAGAGAGGTGTAACCTTACCCTTACGCCACGGTGAAGGTCTTAAAAATCGGTGCTGCAGTCTGACACTAAATCTCAATACAAACACAAAGCTCGGCAACGCACTATTCCAATCTTCACGCTCGAATCAATACATTAATTTGTCTGCTAAAACCGTCCTGTCCTCGCAATCAAGCGCAAGGGCGATTGTCTCGCAGATGTGGAAAGTATCGCACAGACAGCGCCACCCGTGATTGCACAATGGTACAGTTATCCAACGACGCACAATTTGTCCCCTCCCTCCTTGTTTTGTGGTCCCGTATATAATCTGTCAACTCCACAGTTTCTTATCAATCACCATATCTCCACAGTCCGTCCAGACCTACAGACATGCTCGCTATCAAGGTAAGTTTTTGATTTTTCAAAAATATATTATAAAAACATATATTTTTCATTTTATAACCGTGGTAAGAGTGACTGCTATTTTTCTTGCCTGAATTTTTACACTTCAGTTTAAAATTCAACGAATAGTCCAAAAATCGTGTACTATAATAGAGTTGTAAAACTTCAAGATCTGTCCTGCCTAATAATCAGACTCATTGAAATTTTACATTAGCTTTAAAATAATAGACTATTTCAGTTATTAAAAGGTGAGATACAACAAAATTTTTTAAGGCAAAGTATTTGGTTGTATTTTTTTAATGCCTTGAAAATAAAATCGTATTTTAAAGGTTTGTACAGTTAAAATTACGTTATGTTCCGTACTACACGTGTTGCAATATTTTGGTGTTTTGTTTACAAAATAAGATAGTCATTCCGGCTCAGTCGGAATTAATAAATGGATTTTGTTACAGCTGAAATTATAGTACTTCTTTCTCGTGAAATGTGCATTCACTCTAAATGCGAAAATCGTTCAAAATACAAAACCATTGATTGCGGAAAAATGTATAGGAAGTATAAAGAACATTCCGGACACTTTTTCCAATATTTTCTAGCTTCATAAATGATTTTGCGAAAGTTTTAAAGTGGAAGGCCCGCCATTTAATGGAACGAAATGGAGTACCAATCAGGACAACAAACTTATAAGAAATATGTCAGTCGTGACATTTTTATAAGATTCAATTTTTGAACCAAGTTTGAACTTTTTAACATTTCTATCACGAGCTTTATCAAAATATAAAATAATGTTATTAGGTTTTGATGAAATATGCATCCAAATTAAATAAAAAACAATATAAATAAGATTATCACTTTACATACGTTTAATGATTATTGGTGCATTTGTAGATTTCTTAATACTCTTTGTATTTCGCTTACAAGTGCAAAAGGTTAACTGACAATAGATCTAAGGATAGTTAATATAAGAAATTTTACAAAGCAATATGGTTAAAACCTTTTCTTTATAATTCTATGAGTTTTCATTAATTCCCATTACTACTTCACCTATAAACCATTGGCGCTTCAGTTAGACAGCCTAATGAAGCAATGCACAATAAGGCAATGATTTAAAAGTTTATCCAGCTTTCTCTGATATTGGCAGTTTGCCGCATCCAACTTCTCCGAACTTTTAGTGAAACTTCCCACTTCCAAAGATTTAATTTAATTTCTAACTTACTGTCTTTCTAAGTAATTTTATCATCAATTCGTACTTGTAAAGGCAAGCAAACGGAATTCTACAGAGGAGATGAATCATTCACAAAGCATAAATCTAGATTAAATCAAACTTCTTTAGTAAATAAATTAATTTTGAGAACTTTTGGAATTTTTTGGAGAGCAATAAATGGAAAGGGAAGTTTTTAAGTTAAACTAAATATCTTTCAATGTGGGTCGAGATGTCTGTTTTGGATGCCTATAATTATTATTTAAAATGGCCACTTTTGTTTTAAGATATTTTTTAGTCCTTTGAACTCTCTCGTATGTTTATTTCTTACAGTGTAAACAACATCATGTACGTTCAACCTTTAAATATATTACTATTTTCTTTTGGTATTAAAGATTCTTCTTACAATGAGTCCAGTTTTAATCACTTTTAGATTGGATAACCAAGAAAAAAATTTGTTTTAATAATGTATCATGAAAATAAAATATCGTGAATTGTAAATTGAGTTTTTCCAATATTATCTAACAACATTTAATTTTCTGACATTTTACGACATGAGATCCATATGTTTTATAGTTTTATTTTTGCTAAAGGATACAAAACTATAAAAATGTCCTAAAAATCGTTGGAATTTCAAGTGTAAGGTCGACAATAAAAAAATTACAAAACAAATCAAGAAATGATATAGATATTCCAGATGTCTAGTACTACCTGCACAGTTTAACGCTCTTTATTATATTCTCATTATATTATTTTCAGCTTTGAGGATTTATTAATGATTTATTTATTTATTCCAACAACTTTATGTTACAGAGTATCATCTTTGTGGCCGTGGCCGTGCTCGTGGTTTTGTCTCTGATAGGCACGTCTCTAGGTCATGGAACCAGTTATACCTCCGTCCGTGAGTATCTTACATATTTATCTTATAATACTTCGTTTGAAGTTGCTTTTGAGCTGGGCACGTGTCCACGTGTATTCACCGTTTCAATATCACAATACATTTAAACAATATTGATGTTTGTTTACAAATTCGGTCTGTTGTGCTATTATCTTGCTACTGTTGTATTAAAACTTCCAATGACATTTGAGAAACAATTAAATAATACTTAAATATCAAAACTAGTATAAGAATCCATAATATTAAGCGGTACCATCAAGAAAAGGCTATGGACCCTATCTTCAGGCCTCCGTCTCGCTGGCCTTTTATAACGTTAATAGAAACTGCTAAAAATCATAGGAAATATTTAATCAAATAGCATAGTAAGTTTTTGTACCCTCATAAAAACTGATTTGGTCTTCAACTTCAGAGTTACGACAAAATTTCATTTTAAGATGCAAAAACTGCAGTCCCGTTTTCTCGAAAGTTGAAACAGAGATAGTAGCAGCTGCCAATGACCTCATATGTTAGCTGCACAGAATTCATGCCTAAACATAGGAACACATAATAGTTATTCAATTTTTAAAGATGGAAGTAGCCTAAAGAATTTTAATAAATACTGATTCACAACTAATACTTCCTCCAGCGGACCTCGAAGTGAAAATGCATCCAATACAGTCGACTTCGCTTTCGCTTTTTGCGATTAAGTTATTTTCACAAAGAACACAATACGTGGAAAACGCAACGCAGGCACTGCTTAAGATGCAAGTGATCAAACTGCACGGAACATTTTAATACATATAATAATTTCCACATACTCAGTAAATATAAAATGTAATTTATAAAATATTCGCGCTATTTTACAAATAACCAAACTAATTTCATACGAAGTGTATTTCTATTTCAGTCAGAGTGAAATATGAGTTACCGAAGTCGAATCAAATGCGAACCGTTTGAAAACGTAGTAGAAACGTGTAGTAAATGTATGATATTTGTATCAAAAGAGCAACAGACTTTTGTTTATACACAAACTCCCGGTGCTATGAAATATGTGCTATGCATTCGGTTGAGAAAAACACGTATAGAGAGGGAAAACAGCGAGGGAGAAAATGAATACGTCGCTCGACGTGTTAACGTTGACATGTACAGCATCGCTATCCGCTCGATGCTGTTCCTACTTTAGTAACCCACCTTTAAACAGTTTATCATATTTTCTGAACGAATCTCCACAAAACATTGATAGCAGTTTTGACCTCATAAGTTTTATTCTTGAAAACATGCAAATAATGAGACATTGGTTTACACCAATAATGGATATAAAACTTAATTTTGTACTTGATAGACATCGTTTCATTAACTTTAACGCGTAAAAACCTCTTATTCATTATTTTTATATCCATTTTTCAGTGAAGTAAAAATATAAACTAATATTATAGCGCAGTGTACTGCTTTTCAATATAAGAATACAGTAAAAGAAAAATATTGTATTCCTGTAATTGTTCCATGTCCTTCTAAAGTCTAATATTTAAAAACGAAAATTAAATAGAGTTTATATTAGAAATACTGTGTGTCAATCCATTTAAAACACACGCGTATCTATTTAAGGAACTTTAATTACATTTTTGTGGAGCCTGCTGTACGATCCTTGGTTGGGCATAGTTTTATTTCAACATCTTCCATTTTATTTATCATTCCTGATATTTCTGTTTGAAGCCTCCTCCAACTAACAGTTTTAACTGAAGGATTATTATGAATACTCCAAAATATTTATCAAACTATTTTTATTTTAACTCATTTTTACATATTTGAATACTGATATTTTATTCAATCCTTATTATAATAATACTATTTAATCGTTACAGTTGTTACAATTAATGACGTGCTATACCACAGATGTTACAGCTTACAGCTAATACAATCTTTTATTATTGAACGAAATCTCAGTAATCCCAAATATGGCATATTTAAATCAACAGAAGAAGACGGATTTTATTTTACGATTAAACTTTTGGAGGTTTTGACATCCAAAGCAGCTGATTCAAAATTGCAATTAACGTCAATTAACTTTGAACTTACATTTTAAGTGTTTTCGTGAGAAATTAATTTAGAGAAAGTGACAAAATCAAAGAGTATTTAACTCTTGTGCAGTTTCTTTTAGTTAGGACTGAGACTCGCTATTCCAAGCGTATAAAGCAAACACCGACAAAGTTACAAAGAACTTCTTTATCGATTTTTGTTGGTCTTCATTGATACTTTACAGCCAATGGATCAACCCTGACGAGCTTTATCGTTTCAGTGGTTCGAATAATTCGTTTGGAAGCTCTAAGTGTAAAGTTTATTACAGCGAGTTTTCAAAGGTACGGAGTAAATTCGGAAAACCATTTATTGCATTATAAGTATGCACCATAAAAATTTAGTTACACCATTAATATACAATACTTTTGATAAGGCTACGGCATTATAGATTATGTTAAAATTGGTTCACATGTTTTCCGCATTGTGAAACAAATCACCTTCATAGAAACAAATTGTATTAGTACAAAGCCTAGAAAAAAGAGTTTTCTTTGCTATAATTTTAATTGATCTATGCTCAAAAGTCTTACAGTATATCTATCTCGCATCACCTCACATGAATCATCATCTTCCCATTGTCTGTCTAAATTGTTTGATAGACGCTGAGAGACTAAATCAATTTGATCATTTACTCTTTGTAGAAACCTATAAAACGGCTGCCCACATAAAATATATATTACTGCAATTTTCATGAGTAATTCCTATAAAACCCTTTTTCATTCGTCGGATTTAAACAAATAGAGAATTATATCTAATTATTTACAAATTGTGCTATTTTTAAGGACAGGTGTTAGATTGTGTGGCCTGTAGAATGACATGTACACAGAAATAAATACACACATAGACTGACTTTTAAATTATATATGATATCGTAAAAAGTCTCAAAATTTGTTTTGATACCTAGGTTTGGTAAAAATTCATTTGTTTCTGTTTTTATGTTAGTAGGAGGTTGATAGATTCCAGTGAGGTCATTATAACCTTTGATGAAAGATCTAGGTCGCAAGTAAACGCAGGATGCAGTGAAATTAATAAAAAGACCACGTTAAGTTGGTTTACACATCTACTCTCAAACGTGCTTGTTTCCAACCTTCCAGGAAGAGTTGAGGGAACTTTGCAAGAATCAGAAGAATATATTTTTAACTTGGTTGATCGTATATACTCAGTATACCGGTGCAGCGGGTCGGCTTCTGATTGGACTGGCTAATGATTTGGAGGGGCACATTGCTTAGTTTTTATTCTAGTTCTTACTGTCCAGCCGTACTTAAGAGATCGAATTAGTTGGGCTTCCTAACCAGTGACGCCTAAAAATATATTTCGCTAAATACCAATCAAAACGCTGACATCCCATAAATTTTAAATAATAACAGGATCAGTCAGCAGTTTAGTGATGTGCTATGTCCCGAAAATTGCTCTTACTAGGTCTGGCCGTTAGATCGCGCTTTGAGCAGTGTTCCGGTGAGACTTCTGTGATTTTTATCTTCTGTAAAAATGGCAACTTATAATTATGGCTTATCTGATTTTCTCCCTTAACGGGTGATTAATGGTGTGACAATACCAATCTCTTGAAAAGAATACATACAACTTCTTATTGTTATGCGGGTTATTTATCATACCCGATCGAGGTTTCTTGCACTATTCGTGAATTGGCCATAGGTATCGTGACCTACTGATATTCATACTTTAAATTACAATTATTGTAATCCCCAGCGGCTTGGACACAATTTCCTACGCAGCGACAGTTAAATACCTCACAAGATAGATATGTGTGAAAACTTTGCTGGGCCTATAAACCCACCCAACTATAAAGATAATGGCGTAAAGCACACTTTCCGTACAAGGATTTAGTAAAAACGTTAAAACCGAACCGGGTATAATAGATGCTTAAATACGTGTTTTACCAATTCCAATTGCCACGCTATAAATAGTTATTGCTTTACAACAAATTTGAAAATGTGAACACTATTCGATCGGTTCCTTTTATTTCAACAACCTTAAAATGGTCTCAGTTTTCAGAAATTTGAAAATATTCATTCTCATATACGTTCATTTGATAAAAACATTTCCGTGATAATTCTGAATAATTATGCTGCGCTGTAATTATAGTTTAGTGTTGGTGATTAAAAATGAAGTATGCAAATACACCACTTTATTTTAAACCGAAAGGAGTTTAAGTACACCACCAGAGGAAAACTCACCTTTATTCTACTTACGAGCCGACTGCACTAGCGGCTGTCTGGATAAGTATTCCATAAAAAACTACTACTAAACCTTAAAGTATTTTACTCCCTTATTTTTATCTTTGAAGTTGAATTTAGAGACTTGTGTCACGATGTATAATATCAAGTATTTAATTGTTTTTCTGATCTCCCAATATTACTTCCAATAAAAGAATACATTACAAACGTTTATTGTCAAAGGACGTGTGCACAATGTAAAAAATCAAAGAGTTCAGATAAAAAGTTACCTTTGAACAAAACATC
Source organism: Homalodisca vitripennis (assembly GCF_021130785.1). Taxonomy (NCBI): domain Eukaryota; kingdom Metazoa; phylum Arthropoda; class Insecta; order Hemiptera; family Cicadellidae; genus Homalodisca; species Homalodisca vitripennis. Next base: position 77,863,477 of record NC_060209.1, read on the forward strand.
TTAGAAAACATCAAATTAAAAACAGTGTAAAACATTCAATTTCAACACCGCAAGGGTGTAAATTCAGCTTATTACGGTATTTTAGTAGGGTAAACAGTATTTGTGTTAGTAGACATGTATGTTAAATATGTCTATATATAAAGTAAACATGTCGAAATAACTTCCAAATGCCAGAAATATACGGAAATGCTCTGCATTGCCGTCCAAAAACGTAACTAAGCTATAAATGGATTGAATGAGGTGAACATAACTTTATTTTTTCGAATATGATTGACTCAAACTGAAACTATTCGACAGCACTGTACAGGCTGAAGAATTTAAAAAAATGTTCAAATAAATAGTTTTGTATTGAATAACACACTTTGAGATATAGAAAGACAGCTTTAAAAGTGTGCATACAGAGTTTGTTAAGAACAGTTCTCCCTTTTGGTTTAAATTAGGGTTTTATAAAAACTGTATATTTTACATATGCCACGAGTTTATATTATTAAACATAGCAATTTCATAGTTTTCGACAGTAAAACAATAGTGTCTTAGTGGACATATTGAATCAGGTGGCCGGCCTCTGCTTTAGAACAAGTTTTCTACTGATTATGTGAATAGCTACTTTTCAAGAATTTTTAAGGGCCTTTTTTCTAACTGAATTAAGTTTTCATCATCTATGCTAAACGCGTGTAAGGGAAAATTGACCAAACCCGTCTGTAAAGTTGTATTGACCTCTCTGGGAATTGAACCCCTGACCTCCCGGTTCAATTCAGAGAACAAAGGAATCCCCCTCTTCGATTATAGGGACAAAACCTATCAAGGAAATGAGAAAATGTTCAATGAGTTAGGGCAATTTTAAAAAAAATTTCAATTTTAATAATTCACAATTTTTTATGATTCTCACGTTGAAGGAGTGCAGTATGAGAATACTTTGTAAGAAGCTTATATTTGTAAAAAGGTTTTTGCTACGCGACACGCTTTGTCTTTGCAAAAGATTTCCAGTCTGTCTTTGGTTAACATCATTAAAATTTGCACATCTGAATATTGCTTATATTGTTTGGTTGTGTTTCCAGATAACAAGCATGGAGGCAAGTATGAGTACAAGATAGAGCACAGCAAGCACGGTCACTGGAGTGGCCACGCCCACCCTCACGGTTACGGAGGCTTCGGTGAAAAACACCACCGACGCTGAAGAAAATCTGCCAACCCCTCCCTTCTAGTCCCTCATTATAATTAATTAAAGATTGTTCTCAGTTTATTTCCGTTCTTTTTCTTTCTACGTCCTTAAATATTTGTATTCTAACAATAGTTAATAGCGTATGACGGTTATTGCCTAACATTCTCTTTAAACGAAATTGAGAATTAAATTTATTTGCACCGTAAATGGCCATCATACAACATGAAATATAACAAGTCAAATATTAAAATATCATACAGTATTTTAATGCTTGGTAAATTTAGAGTGACATCTTAAAACTTACAAGCCAAATAAATAGGTAAACATTAAAACATTAAATAACTTTTGAAATAATTCTCAAAATAGATCAAAACTCAAGAACTTAAGGACCAACTGGACTAGTGGGAACCTTAAGTTTAGTCCCATAACAACAATGTTAAACTTTTAAGTCCTTATTTTCAGCCGTACTATTATGGAAGATGACACATTTTAAAAAAAAATTTTTTATAAGCAACGCATCATTAACAAAGCAAAGCTTTTAGATTTATTGATAATTTTAATGGTCTATCAGAAAAAATCTCAAAATAGCTTATACTTCAAAGTATTTTAAATATTCAAAAAATGTAAAATTTACAAGAAAGTTTAGAAAGCGTTTAGATGCGTTTATTATATGACACAATTCCATAAAAAGACACAAATTCCATAATTCTAGGGCCGAAAATAAGTTCATAAATGTTTTTGAGATTTAACATTGTTTTATGGGGCAAAACTCTAGTTTGTTTCACTATATCCGGTTCTTGATATCAGGGCAAAATCCTAGTTTATAGATTCCTAGCACTCTTGTAAAAGTAAACTAAACAGAAAGCAATTAGTTTGAAGATTGTTTGGAAACATTTACAATATTTTGTTCTGATTTTATAAATCAGTTGTGAATTTTGAGGACACTTTTCTGTTGGGACGTTAGAAACTAGATATTACGTGTTTATTTTCTAGTGTATTTTAGTATTTAAATCGGGTATTTTCTTTAGTATTGAGTATATTGGTAGGACTCGTATATTAATAATGATGGAGTGTTCGTATGTGAAGTTTAATATTCTTAAGTACGGATAAATAATAAAATTTTAATATACCCGTAAACCTCTTTTGTACGAGGGGTGTTCAATAACGACTGACAGTACTCTTTCAATACATTTAATATAAAACTTTAAAACTTGTATCTCCTTCTAAGTAGTCGCCATTCAAGGTGTAGCTGATATCAAAAGATGCAATTATTTTGTTTTCAGCTTCTAATTCGCCGACATCTAATTTTTGGATCTCTTCATACGGACGTCGAATCCACATTCAAAATCTCAAACTTGTAGCAGTATCAGATTGTACACCCTCCACAATGCGGAATATCGATAATATTACAGCTTTTAAAAATAATTAACAAGAAAAGTTTTAAAATTTGTCTTTATACCAGGTATCACGGTAAACTCTTTTATTTACATGAATGGGAGTGCCTATGGCCAAGCGGTCTAAGACGTTGGACATTGAGTCTGAGTTAGAGATAGCGCAGGTTCGAATCCTGTCTGTGGCCCTTGCACTTTTTATCAGTACCATCGACCTTGTACTGTATCGACTCTCCCCCTTATTCTGTTTAATCCCCCGTGCTCTGTAAGATCCTCGTCCAGGTCCATGAGGACGGGCAGAATAAGGCTTAAAAGGGGATCGGCTTCTCCTTTAGACCCACCCCCCACACACACAAACACACGATTACAACAAAATTTTATCAAATTTGAACGAACATAAAATGAAAGCATTGAAAAGTGGATAATACAATGAATAGGAATGGAAATTAGGAGAGGAAGGAAATAGTAGGAGGGGCATTAGCACCCTCCTCACCCCAAAATATTTGTACCAGAGTAAACCCAAATTCCTATACGTGGACTCATGCTACTCTAATGGTCTGGTTATTTCACCTATATCTAGAACCTATTCGAATTGCATAAACAAACAACTTAATTTTACTTGAAATCCATTGAGTATATGTCTTTAAGAACTAAATCGATTGTCAGCTACGCTTTTTATGGTAGGGGCTGGAAATTGATGTGGGAAGGGGGTACTTAAAGGCTTAAAAATCACTCATTCTCTGGTCATCATTTTGTACCTTGACTTAATTAAAACTAATCATTGGACGACTGAATTAGAATTCATTTACAGCAGCCAAACATATGAAGCCGATCAATTTGATAACATTGGCTAACGATGATACACGTATTATTTATGAATCCGAGACTGGCTTTGAATATAATAAGCAAAAAATTTGATCAGACAAAATATTAGGTTTTTTATAATTTTCATAAATTCTATATCCATTTTGACCCCCAAACAAAATTAGAGCATCTGAAGGTTGGTTTATTTCTTGTGAGATTTTCGTCTATCGATTTCAAGGGAAAACTAGGTTGTGTGTTCTTGGTGAGCGCGAGGTTGCTGTCATTATACCACAGAGCCATTACTTTTGTCCCTCGATATTTGTGCTTTGCTGTGTTTATCACGTAACGTAAACATAACCACACTAACATGTTATCAAAAGGCAAAATAACTGTTTATTATATGTATCAATATCCTACATTAATTCCAATTTTTAATGCCTATTCATGAGTCTATTTGAGTAAAAACTATATTCTTCATTATAATGTTTCTCGATTGTCTAATCCTATGTCCCTTTATGTTTTTACAATTCGTTTTTCCTCAGTAATGGCTTATTTTTATATTTTAAGTACTAATTATAATAACATATCATTTTATTTTCAAATACCATTTTTGTTGTTTCGAAACGGAGGAAATTAATGAGTTTTCAATTGCAATGAATTCGAACCCGTGTATTAAAACCGTAAAGGGCTTTTAAAGATATTCTGTTCTCTCATAATGAATTACAGAGTAACTTATTACATTCATCCATCTGTCAAACATATGTCGTCATAATTAATCTGATGCAGTTTTAAAAAGGAGTTCTTATTTAAAATCTATAATTTACTAAAAGTAGATTAATGAAAGTAATCTTTAAACTGTAAATGACCTTGAAACATAATGTTTAATGTGACCATTTGTAAACATACAAAAATATAAATTACTGCTACTGTTTATGAGATAAATCAAGTTTAATTTTGATTAATAATGTTAAACTAAACATAATGTTATAAATCATGTTTAATGATGTTTAAATCAAGTAATTTAGTGTCGAAATTTTCGATTAATATGCCAATTACAAACAGCTTATTATACTAAGCAGATTGTCAACATTGGTTAATCAAAAGATAACAACATCTCTATTGCAATTGTCACCTGATTGCAATTTATTGCAGATATGGTCAAATGTGGCGAATTGTAACATTTGAATTTGGTACTCGAAAATTGTCCTCCCAACAAATGCAAAATACACAGATATAGACTACTTCAAATACAAAGAGTGTTCCATAACACTCTGGACAAAAGTATATCACATTATTGCTCAGGTCAAGGCAAATATATTTTACCATATGAACATCTGTCTCTGGTGACTATTTTCCCGTCTTTATGTTTTTAATGTTTAAATAAATATATATCTTAATTAATATCTTAAAGGGACTGTTACCCAAAAAAATTAATAAAATAATAATTTATTTTTTATTTTTCCTTATTTTTCTTTGGAATGTACTGATTTCATTGCAGTAATTAGTTTTTTCCTATGATTATTATAAGATGGTAAAAAAAATATATTATTGAAACCCTTGCATGTCATTTTTCGACACTAACTGAACATCAGTCATGTTCCACTAGCTAACACTTTCATATATTTCATTGTTTTGCTGTATTTAACTTTTTATGTTGGCTATACTGTCTAGCATTTTTATTTCAGGTTACTATTATTGTTACTACTGTCAAAAGAGGATGGGAAAGCGGCTTTTAAAATTAAAATCTGTCTCGGGTAAAGTAAAACTTGAGGATGGTAAGGGATTAGGTGGGACAGGGTAGGCTAAGTGAGCCTAATATTCAAAAACTGCAGACCTATTATGGCCTGGCTATAAGGCGAAATGTGCAGAGTGTTGAAGAGATGAGAAAGGCAATATGGGCAGTGTACTTTCACACGATGTCATCAAATGATAAACCTACTCATCAGCTATGCCCTAAAGACAATGAGACATGGTGTAAATATAACCTGAGTTTACTGACCAATGAAATGTATGACCATGATAAACATTTTCACATCCCTGAGTGTGTTATGAGTCTTATAAAATCCATATTCAAAGACCTTTCAGAAACCAAACTGTTGGAGCGATGTTTGAAAGGGAAAACTCAAAACCAAAATGAGTCATTGAATAGTGTTATTTGGTCCCTAATACCAAAAAGAACTTTTGTAACTCTGCCTACCCTTAAATTTGGTGTTTACTCTGCAGTTTGTAGCTTTAGTGACGGCTTTTCTAGTAAATTACAAGTTTTGGAAGCATTAAACCTACGTCCAGGGAAAAATTTTGTAAAAGCGATGAAGCGCCTAGAAATAGTGCGAGTGAAGGAAGCGGACAAGAAAGTTCAAGAACTAGAAAAGAAAATAAGGAACAAGAGAGCTTTGAAAATAAAACGCCTTGAAGACATGTTTACACAAAGTGAAGACCCAGATAATCCATCCTACAGCTCAGGAAACTACTAGGCTATTGTAGTTAAGACATTTTCTTCGATTCCCGTAAGTTGGTTTTTTTCTATTTAGATGCAAGTTTTCTCAGCCATTTATGAACTCAGACCTCTCAAATTTTTACCACTTGTACTTTGTACTATAATCTAGGTCCTGACCAAAGGGTTTTACAAAATAAAAAGTATTATCTTAGAAATAAAATATATTTTGTGATTTTTTTAGTTTTAAAAAGGTGAACTTTTTAAAATTACTTTTTTAATACTAAAAGATGATAAATTGTAATTTTGGTTGGTCACGAACTATAAAAAGGTGTGCTTTTAAAGACAAAAAAAATCAAAGCTCTATCATGACTCATTATTTTAGAAACCTGCATTAAGTTTATATGGACTAAGATAGGCGGTAACAGTCCCCTTAAAAAGTAATGTATTAAATCCTACCAAATTTCGCTAAAATTTTTATAGTAACAAGTCCAGCTATGACAATAAAATATTATGATACTCTACTATTTTAATACTTTAAAAACGTAAGCCATTAAACATTTTTAACGTTGAATATCTTTAAAATCTGCAATTTTTACAAAAGAATTTAATTTTGTGTTGGCTTTTCTCACAAATATTGACACCATAATTGTTTAAATCCAGTAAAAATAACTGATTTAGAGCAGATTTAGTGGGACAAAACACGGCCCACACTAAGTTTCTTGGCCAATAGCCAATAATACAAAAAATGACTAAACAGCTGCTTCTTCCGACATGTTTGAACTCATGAACTTCGGCCATCCCTGAATACAACGCTACAATAAGCAGAGCGGCTAGAGGATAAAGTAATCTCTGGTCGTGATCCTGTCTCGAGCCAGTCGGATATGATTGACTATGGAAGCTCAAGGTCGAATAGGTGTGAAGTCATCTATGTGATGGCAGTCACGACCGCTGCTACACTCGTCAGGCGAGGCCTTCACCAGCAGTAAAGTCATCAGCTACAGGGCTCACGACGCGTGATCTCAATTAAACCAGCACGAGGAAGCGCTCACTACGATATAAACGTTCTGCTTATTTAACTTGCTGATGTAAGTTAATACAGAATTGATTGCATCACTAATTAGTACCCGATGATTAATAATTCATCACAAAGCAAATATTCCCTAATGAACTGTAACTGGTCCACAACGTTAAACACTTGTGTTCAGTTTGTTTGGCGTGAGTTATCTCAACAGGCAAAGAAGTATTAATCTAGGAATATGCGCAATAAATCACGTATTTCTAAAATTTACAGGAATGTATAGGGATGGGTTCTTTGAATTAACCTGTAATAAAGTCCCATCGATTTTCGGATAAGCATGTAATGGGGAGGTTTAAAACCACTGTGGATCGCACAGAAAATTCATACACATTCGGGATAAAAAAAAAGAAAATCACATATAAAATAGTACGTTCCATCATTGAATCTATAAAATTTCATAAGATATATGCTATCTAAAAAGAAATATTTGTTCTTCATCATGCTTTTTTTCTAACTTTCTATATCTCGAAAAATGTATTGAACTATTGGCAATCGCTCTCAAGTTCCATTAAATGTGCAGATACATTTACTGGTTTATATCATTAATAGAAACAATTTATTTATACGATTTTTTATCAGTACCATCGATTTAGTACTGTATCGACTTTCCTTCTTAATCTACTGATAAGATCCTCGCACAAGCTTAAGCCAATAAGGCTGAAAAGTGGATCGGTCTCCACATTTTATGAAATATAAAAAGCCCTTGAAATAATTGCTCGATCATGTGGGTTTTCAGTGGCATATCACTCTTTTCATACGCTTACAGTCAGTATAGAAGCTGTGCCGTCGCAAAACATAATCCTCTGCATAAATTATAACTAATCCGAAGGTGTTATCTACACCTGTGATTGAAAATCATAAGTTTTATCATGCTGAAAATTGTAATAGAGAAATACTTATAGGAATTTCAAATAAATTGATGAGTAAAATGTGTTGCTGAAGACTAACGACAAAATTAAAACTGTAGTTGTTAAATATTTAACGCAAATTAGAGTGTCAAAATAAAAACAAATTGGCTTTACTGTGAAACATCTCTGCAAAATTTATTCCAAGAAAACAATACTATGCATTTGTGCTACACCAACATTAAAAATATTTCTTAAATTTAACAAGCCCAATAAATTAATTGAAGCATACATGACTTAATGTTGACCACTTTTTAACTACCATAAAATTTCATAAAATCACGATTATAAATTAAAAAAACATACTCTTATTCTAATTAGATGTAAGTAATAAATAAAGTATATATATATATATATATATATATATAAATATATAATAAATTTTAGTATATTACCCACTTATAAGTTACATTATTTTGACATGTAGAGTTTAGGTTAGTATTATAATTATAGACGTCGATAAAACAAGCGTGAAACACAACTTGCTACACAATTAATCCCTCATTATAACGAGGGTTGAAGCGCAAATGGATGTTACAAAGACAAGAACAGGCATACAATTATTATAATTAAACCCAAGTCTACATTCAACTTGAAATGAAGCTGTCTTTAGTTACTGCTTGTATAAAAACCATCCAAATACAAACTGTTCTTTACATATTAGCTAACTTAGTAACTATAATTCTACTGCAAAATCACGAATATATTTTACGTATACAATTTTGAAAAGCACCTTTATTTACTTTATACAACGGCATAGCCGCATACGTAAAGTACAAAATCTTTGACTTTTGTAAACAGAAACATTAAGTACTTAATACATACCAAAGTAGACTTATTTAGGACGATTGCTATTTTCTCATAACCAATCTCTGATTGGTTTCCAAACAATGAGTCCCTATTTTCTTATGTAGTCTCTAATAATCATCCTGAATTACAGTTTTGAAGTTAAATAATTGTCACCAGAGCATGGAATTTCGTCTTTTTATAATAGGATAGTTTTCTAAATTTCCATTTCGTGAACCTGTTAATTAGGGAACACGTTAGATTGAGGATAAATGGTGATATCAATTTAAAATTGGTGGGTTTGGAAAATATTTGTTATGTTAATTATATATAAGTTATGTTAATTTGTTATACGTAGCTTTTAAAGATAACTTCCCGCATATAAAAAGTAGATAAATTCTTTTATCACTCCACGTAATTCACCATATAAATAACTAATTTTCTCTTTCTTTCAATTTAAAGGAAAGGAATGTATGGATGGACTTATTTAGATTTGACAATAGACATACACATGGGATGGAGAGGTGTTACCTGATTCCGCACAAATCTCGTAAATGATTTTTGGGAGTGAAGTTTATTAGTCCTACAAAATTTAATTTTGTTAAGAAAAAATATGTTTATAAACATCATATTTTCTTAAATTAAACCCCAGTTAAAAATGTACTTTTATTAAGTCATACAATAATTAAAATCATATCACTTTCAGAAGCTATAACTTATTTCTATGTTGTAAATTTTTTACGTTTTTATCTTCAACCATATATAGAAATTTCAACCAAACAGAAATTTGTTTACAAAATTTCCTACCAGTAAAAAATGCCTGTAATTGCAGTGTTCCAAATAAACTTTTCTACACTTTTTGGATTTAAGGGATTAAACTTAAAAAGCTATGACTTTAATATATAAGATATTGTTGAAATCCCAAATCAATTTCTAAAGGGGAATAGAGGACGTCGTATATAACCCTACTTTTACCTCTCATTAAAGTCTATTTTTCTATTTAATTTCATGGATTTTCAGTCATCAAAATCCATGATTCAAATAGTATTCTGAGTCCCTCTGAATATAAACGCCTGACAAACGATTCTGCCTTAAAATGGTTCTGCAACAGAGTGGGATTGTCATAAAAGATGTTTTCTACTCCGGTTCCGGTCACAGGTGTCTTGGAAGACATCCTTAAGAAAATGGATTCGCTTGCGACAAAGGCTGATATTGAACCTATTTCCAACGACATTGCTACTTTAAAGGATAGCTTCGGCAGGCTGTCAAGAGCCTTTTCTGAGATCGAACCGCGTATAAACAAGATTGAAAATGAAGTCAAATACTTATTAGAAGAGTCTCAGAAAAGAAGCGATCCTCTACCTACTGACGACATTTACTCGGAAATAGTTGATCGTACTTCAAGACAGTCTAACGTTATCATCTTCAAACGTTCCCGAATGTACTAGCCCCACTTCTACCAGAAAAGAAGGCGTATGACTTGGATAAGATTAATAAAAATTCTAGTTTCAGTTAAGCTTACTTCTCAGAATTTCACCTTCTTTCGCATCGGCAAACCCTCTACTAAGTCATCCCGTCCTATCAAACTCATTCTGCAGAGTCCAGCAGAAGCAAGATTCTTCTTCAGGAACTTCCTCATCTGATCTTCTGGATGGAGTACAACTCTCCGACGTTTCTATCTCTCACGACAGGACTCCTAGCGAACGTAAGACTCTGGACAACCTACGTAAAACTTTGGACTCTCGCATTAAAGAACGGCGAATCTGATCTCACCATAAAATACGTCAATGGAACTCCCAAAAATTGTAAATAAGCCAAAAAACTACATTCTTCCAACGGGGTTAGCACAACTGAATATTTATTATCAAAACATAAATGGAATTAGGACTAAACTAGCTGAAATTTCGTCAATCATTAACCACTTGCATACATGATATAATAGTCCTTACAGAAACAAACCTTCTACCTAGCATCGCAACCAGTGAACTCGGCCTATCCTGCTACCAAGTTTTTAGGAGCGACAGAGCGCTCGACACTACTAATAAGAAGAGTGGTGTGGTGGAGTGCTAATCGCCCATATCTAACAACATCAAATGTGCTGAAGTCCCTGTTTGCACCCCATCAGAGGCTATTTTTGTCTCTATCTGTCCTCTCCTACGGCAAGAAAATGCTCCTTGGTGGCGTCTATATTCCTCCGAATAAAACCTACAGCATGTTATACTGATTTTTCCGACTCTCTCGAAGATATTGTCAACTTTAATGGGTTTCAAGACATCTTGCTTCTAGGAGACTTCAATCTGCCGAATGCTGACTGGACCTCAATGTGCGCATCACGTGTGACGGCTCTTTTCAAGTTCTTCAAAATAATGGCAACCTTGTTTGGCCTTACTCAAGTCAATAAGATTCCCAATTTCAGAGGTGTAATCCTTGACTTATGTTTCCTCCTCTTCTCAAAACATAACAGTCTCTCATGACCCGGATCCGCTGCTTCCAGAGGATATTCACCATCCAAGCACTGTCTATGACTACATCTGGACCATTTAATGTCAAAAAAAATGTAACTTATCAGGCCAACGTTCAAGCTTTGTGACTATGCTAGCGTACTCCAGGACCTACAGGCTCTTGAACCTTGCTTCTGACTCGGTTGCTCGGGGAGATGTCAATGAAGCATTCAACATATTTGTTAACACAATCAAGAAGAGTGTACTTCAAATTCTCTCCGAGGACGAAGATGGGATTGTCAGCCTTCCCTAAATGGTTTTCTAAGGAGTTGATCCGCCTTACAATTTTGAAAAAAATCTCTCCACAGACGCTACAAATCGACCCTTTCCCAGCTTAGTTATAACCAATTCGCTGCAGTAAGAGCACAGTGCAAGTCATTTGTCCAACACTTGTTTCAACCGGTTACATGAATACAGTTCAAACTTCAATAACTGATAACCCAAAATTCTTCTGGAGCTATATGAAATCGTTAAATAATAACAATGCAACTCCCCACTACCATGCGTTTTGACGTCATCTCATCAAGCTCTGAAAGAGATGTAGCGAACATGTTTGCTGACTTTTTTTGCCTCAGTCTTCAATCCGGCCAATGACCCATTGCAGTCCAATCGAATCTCCAGCTCATCTATTTCACCAATTTTCTACCTGCCGCATAAGTCCATCGGAGGTTTTGAAGACACTCAAGAATCTTGACACTAAAAAAGGTCCGGGCCCCGACTCAATCCCACCGACAGTAATTAAGCACTGTGCTGGATGTCATCGCCCGTCCCTTAACCACACTCTTCAACAGATCACTATCAGAAGGAGTATTCCCGGATATCTTCAAAATTTGGCCATGTGGTTCCCATACACAAGAAAGGCTCAGTAAATGATATAAAGAATTACAGGCCCATTACCATTTTACCAATACTAGCCAAAAATCTTCGAGAAGATTGTTCTGAGCAGAATCATATTCATGATCAGCAGCAAATTGACTATTAGTCAACATGGCTTTATCTCAAATAGGTCTACCTCCACCAATCTCGTTTCTCTTTCAAAGCCATATCATCGAAGCATTTGAAACGAAGGAAGCAGATTGACACCATAGAAATGGATTTCTCTAAAGCCTTCGATAGAGTGTGCCATGAAAATTTGTTAAATAAATTGGGGGCATCGGGATTTTTTCAGGACCCTTCCTCCAGTGGCTTAAAAGCTACCTACATAACCGGAAGCTGGTAGTGAAATATAACAACGTCCTTTCCAAGGAGTTCAAAGTAACAAGCGTGTCCCGCAAGGTTCCCCATCTCGGGCCCATCCTATTCAATTTGTATATAAATGATGTGGTTTCTTCCCTGACTTGCAAACACTTGTTGTTTGCGGACGACCTGAAGCTGTACTCCGTTATATCTTCCGCCCTTGGACGTGGCTCAACTTCAAGATGACATTAACAGGGTCGAATCGCTGGTGTAGTCTTAACAAAATGTCGCTGAATCTGAGCAAAAATGTGTTTGCATCTCATTTTATCGCATTTCAAAACCTATATTGCATGATTACTCTGTCAGAGGTGTGCCACTATCCAGAACATCGGAGGTGAGGGATCTTGGAGTGTTCTTTACTTCTTCCCTAAGCTGGGGAGCCCCATGTCCCAACATATATGCAATAGCGCTCTTCAAGTCCCTTGGCTTCCTCTTCCGAGCTTCTAAGTCATTTACTGATCTAAACGTTCTCAAACTCTTGTACTGCTGCCTGGTGAGACCGCACTTAGAATACAACAGTGTTGTTTGGTCTCCTCACCAGCAGTATCTAAAAGACAACATAGAGAAGATCCAAAGACGTTTTCTGAGGTTGGTTGGTGTTAGACTAGGATTCCGATATCTGGATGTTCCTGTGCAAGAAGTCTCACGGCTCCTAAACCTACCCTCCATGGAATCAAGGCGTGTCAGTCAGGACTTACTTTTCTTATACAAGCTGGTCAGAGGAGAGTTGGACTGCCCCTGATTTGCTGGAAAGAATAAACTTCAGGGTACCTTCTGGCACGAGGTCAAGGGCACTTTTTGCGAAAACCTCAACTAATACCTTATATGCAGGCCAATAGCTCACTGTTTCGAGTCCAGCGCCTGTGGGCAACACACTTCCTGATCACCTAGACTTCTTCCATACCCCGCCCTCGTCATTCAGATCAGCTGTTCGAAGCCTCCAATCGTGACACGTGACCATCTTTGGCTTGTGCAGTGATGTGCTCTTGAGTGGTGCCTTTAGAGGGCCACTACAACCAGTGCAAGTGGTTTTGTTATGCATGGCCTGATCAAGGTTGCTTCCGTATTAATTAACTTGTTTACATTTCATGCCTAGTATTGTTAGCAGGCTATTGTTACTGATTATTCTTTGTTGTTATCGCTAGTGTCATAGTTTATCTCTTGTTTTTGTGTCATTGTTATCGCTTTACCACACATTATTCATTTTTGCATATTTTTATTAGCTTGTTGTTATTGCAGTTTATTGTTGTGTTTATTGATTGTTGTTGCTTTCTGTTGCACCGTTGTTTGTTATTATTTCTAGCTTATTGTTACGTTTGACTAGTCGGAATTTATTAGTCGTTAAGTCAGCATCTTGTCTTAATCTTTGCCATTGTACTCTTCACGTTGTTGTCTCCATTATTTAGAAAATATTTTGTTTTGTTTTTGCAATTGTACAATTTAATATTTCTTGTATATCTCTTGTACACCGTCTCAACATTGTGCTACTTTGCTTACTATATATGTATAATGTCCTGTATTTAACTATACTGATTGTAAATTGGCTAAGCCGTTGGAAGACAAAATAAATAATAAATAATAAATAAATAATCAAAAGAAACTTTTTAATCTGAACAAATTTTCCACCAGAGCTGTGATTAGTCAGGTAACGCCTGTTCACCCTACACGTAGGCCTTTGTTGAATCTAAATAAATCCACCCATACTTATATATTTCCTCTAAATTGTCATACTACTCTCCATTCCATATTTATGTTGCGAGCAATATGAGAAGTAAAGGCTAAAATATTTTGTGATATGCACGGGGTCAGCCCAGGACCCAGAATGATGGGCGCGGTGCTACAGTTGGGTGCAGACGGACTACTGGGCCGTGACGCCCCACTGACCAGACTGGACCGTGACTGACACGTTGCACTGTTCTTGTAACAGTTACGTTACAGTACGCAACACTACGCAGTGTTAAACGTCACATTGAGGCCTAGAGATCAGTTTTTTATACTATTTTAGGTCTTGTTTTCAAATTTTTATATGCATTTTATATGCACGTACACCTATGTGTGTGGGTGGGAAGCATATATAACTACTCGAATGTAAACATTCTGCAAAGCATTATCGTAGATGACTTCATGAACTGAATATATAAAATTAAGCAAAAAAGATTGTAAATATTTTTATTTATAATTTCATTGCCTGGTCGGCGTGCAAGCGGTGAGTCGCTAATTTAAATGCTCATTTAGCGTTACCCAGGAAACACTTGTGCGATGACCACGGTCGTGAGCAATATCGTTCCCCCGTTGCTCAGGATAAATATTAACGATTTGCTTGATGACGCCGAAATGTTCTCGTTTGTGAGAGAAACAGCACGCTACTTACCAACTTCAGACCTACGCCTGGAAAACCACAATATTCCAAAACATATGTCATCGGACACAGAACTAAGGAAACCTGCATAGAGACGATCAACGTCAAATATCCAGAATCAGAGTGACCCCGCATATACAGTGACGGTTCATGAATGCCAGGAACGGGGAATACCGGGACAGGGTATGCCTCCAAGGCTCCATAGCAGTTGGGGCGCCTCTCAAGAATTATGACGGGAGATCGCTGCTATAAAACTGGAAAACTTGGAACCAAACCAAAAAGCTGTTTCTAATAGACTGTCAGGCTGCGATAATTTCAGGCAGTACATCGACTGCAGGAAAACAAACGCATACTAATTTAGAGTCTCCAACTTAATAGAAAGTGGTTTCCAAAGTCATAGCAAAAAATGCACTACTCTTCATCACCACCCTGCACACATTCCTACTCTTCTTCCAAGATTGCAATGAGGCAAGAGGTAAACACCTCGAAAAGGACACGCAACAGAGAAGCCAGGACTAGGAACAACCTGGTCAAAGTTAATAGATTCACCCATACCCCGAAACCTAGAGGTGTAGCTCCTTTCAGAACCACCACCGGCCATGATATACTGGCCCATCTGCACCGCAAAAATTTAGATGCGATCTTTACGCTGTGCCAACAACCCGGGATGGACGCAGTCCATCTACCCTAGTGACCGGCCCGCCACTCCCAGGACGATTATGGCGGCTACAGGGAGATCGCCCGCCTCTACTAATCATCGCACCACCAAATGGCTAACCTGCCAAGGGTTATAATTCTTTTAAAATCGAATTAGAATTATTTGTAGACGACTTTATATATTTGAAGTATTACAGATAAAGTATGGCAGATTAAGGCATTATTAAAGGTCCTCCGAGATGTGGATCATCGTCAAATCTTATCCGGAAGCTAAAATGTCTTGAGATAAGAGCTGAGATCGGTAATAGTGATTACAAGAAATCTCTATCGTCACATAGCCTTCCTCTTTTCAGCACCAGATCTGGTAGATTCCTCCAAAATAATACTCAGCAAAAGTGAACCTCAGCAAAAATCAAGTAGTGAAGTGGTCAGAAAATATATCAAGAGGATATTGGTCACATTAATTTCATCTCGTATTCCATTCATACCCTATAAAAGTCATTATCGGAGTAACCTTGAATTTCACTGAGAATAAATCACCAAAATTGCATAATTCATTTAAAATAATTAAAATAAACCCCTTTCCCTGCTCTTAATTAATGTGAAACATCCGACAGTTCATAGCCATCGAAAAAGATTACATAAATAAATAAATATTCCAAGATTCTATACAGGTCCTTTCTTTTTTCATTGCATAAATCTTAAAGTGACCAAATAAACTAGTGACCAAAATACCTAAATGAGATAAAACCCGTAGTTCATAACAGCACTAAACTATTAACTTCATGAATCTGAAAACTAAAAACAGATACACATAACGTAAATATGGTTGGAAGAATTGATTCAATATACAGTTTATCTCAAGTTTTACATGGAATAAACCATATCCACCAAAGCTACATTATGTGTAGGAAACTTGGTTGTTACACCATGCTTAGATATTGAGTCAGAAACATCGTAGTGCACTCATCTGTACACCTGATAATACAATTAGAATAACCCTTCACCTAGATTAAAATATATTTTTATACTTTGTAGTCTACGTGTTTCTGGTTTAAAGAGTTCGTTTTGAGCTTCTTCGTCGCCAAATTTGTTCTCTTCAGCCGAACATGACTACAGAGTCCAGAAGTAAGGCTGTGACAGCGTAAAATCCAGATACTGCACTAAGAGGAAGGTGAACTAGAGCTAAAATCAGTATTCAAATTAACAGCACATAGTTATACAGCTGAAGTTTACAGCTGGCATAGTTATACCAGCGATTCTGTTTTATGGTATATGCTAAATATTTTAATTACTATTGCTAGTCTAATAACGTGAGCAGATAATAGATATTAACAGATAAAAAATTATGGTTGCCTGTAAAGTCGGTTTTACGGGCGAAGATTTTACGTGACAACGTCTTTTTCTCGGTAGAATATTTATTGATATGAATATTATTAAATTGCACAATAGGAACAAGGAATTGAATGAAAATAAGAATTGCACAAATTTTAACTATAGCAATATATTTTGTTTACTAAAACATTGTACATAATTTGAAATTAATTAAAATTTGTTATTGTAAATGGTAAAGTTGAATAAAACATTTACTAAAATTGGAATTTGAAATTCTTGCTAAACACAGTTAAATTCTAACTCCGCGCGTGGTGATTGGTCGGTTTAGTTCGTTTGTTTGGTCGCACTGTTATGACAGGTTAGAGGTTATAATTTGTTATTTTAAATGTTTGACTAGCAATACGCGCTGTTTCTTCTCAATCGACTGAATTACGATTGATTGCAGAGTGATTTAAACTAATAATTTACTTAACACTATCAACATTTGTCAATAGTATGACATAACCTATAAACTCAGCTTCTCAACTTTTGTGTCAATCTAACAATTAATCAATCAATCATAGTTTACGATAATGAAATATCAGTGTACAATTATTTACCTTTATTGTTGTAGTTGTTGTAAATGACGAATCTAAGCACTCCACATTTTCACGAATAAACATAGTTATCTGCTTTATCCCGTGCGGATCCCGTGCGGCGGACCCACTGGACGGGCATCGTAACGTTACCGGGCGTTACACTTTTTCATGAGTGACTCCGAGCCGCAACCTAATTTAAGACGTTGTCACGTCAAAAATAACTCACAATGATAAGAGTAGCATTGTTGAATATTTTAAACATACACGGGTACATATAGTTATACTCTTATACAATAAAATTAGACATACTAAAATTTATGGAACCGAAAGTGCTTTATTAAAATGTGTTGTTTTTCTTACGTATGTACGTCCGTGTGTACCGCACAAAAATTTCTGTTTTTTTATATCATAAATCAAAAATTCTTTATTGATAGTCAGAATAACACTGCAAAATAGCGCCAACAATAATATGTAATAGTTAATTAAATTAGGTGATTCAGAATAAACTAATTAAATTAAATATAAACACAAAGTCAGATTAATTAAAATAGCACTAAAGTTTTTGTTAATGCTAAAACAAACTAAAGCTTATGCGGATGGCTAGTCTTAATATAAAGCTCAATATACCAAAAAAAAGCTTTTTTGTCTTAGTTGTTGTCTACATATTTAATGCATGTATGATTGTATATTTATATAGTATTAGTAGGCCTATATTGTATTAGTTATTCAAATATTGTTAATTATCATTGTAAAAATGATGGATACCGTTGATGAATAAATAAATATAAGCTCAGAACACTGGAAAAAGTCCCTGACACTGTAATAAGCCCGCTGTACCAAATGCCCTTTGACCTCCCTCTCAAAAAGGACTTGTTTTTGTTTTCATAGAGTCTGGGAGAGCATTATATATTTTAATGCCGCTGACTAATAAATGTCTTTCAAAAAACTTGTTCTGTGGGCAGGAATGGTAATTAAATAGGCGTGACGTAGATTTTGACAATGTTGTGGATTGTGAGATTTGAAAAGGTGGAGATTTTTGTGAACAAATGTCACACAGTTCAGGATATAAATCGATGGTAGTGTTAGAACTTTTGCCTCCCTAAAAAGCGAACATTCTACACGGTTTCCCAAAAAACCGCTCTCAACGACCTTTTCTGGAGTTTGAAAATGAATTTTGTGCGTACACTTTCACATCCCAAAATAACTACCGCATATGTGAGAAAGGGGTACATAAGCCCATAGTAAGCAGCCAAGGTCACTCTGGTATCAGCAACTTTCATAGATTTCTTATAACAAAAATCCCTGAGCTTAGTTTCTTACAGACGAGCTCAATATGATCGTGGAAACTTAATTTATTGTCTATCTGAACGCCTAGAGCTACCAGACGAAATCTCTTCATCCCCCAAACGGAATTAAATATGCTCTAAATCCTGAGAACTTCTGACAGAAAAGTTAATCATTTAAGTTTTCTCATTATTTACTACAATCTGGTTATGCCGAAACCACTTAGATAGTTTGTTTGTTGCTTAAAAAGCCAGAATCATGAGGTCGAAGCGATTTGGGGCTTTCACTGTGAGGGATGTATCGTCTTACATACAAATACAAATTTTGGCATTGGGACCAGTAATGCAGTTGGGAGATCATTCACAAACAAGAGAAACAGGATTGGTCACAGTATTGAACTCTGCGGGACTCCTCTTATTATCTCACATGATTTTGACGAGGCTCATCTTTGCTATAGCTGTCCAAAAAATGAAGCTGAACTGATTGCGTCCTCCCACGTAGGTAAGAAGAAATCCAAGAGTACGATACACCTCTAATGCGAAGTAGGTGGAGTTTTTCTTGCAAAATTTTATGATTAACCATATCAAAGGCCTTGGTCAATTCGAAAATTAATCCCATAGCTGAATTGACCGAGTTTAGAGCCTGTGTCAAAAATTAAATAATAGAGTCATCTGCGTCAGAAGTTGATTTTCCTTTTATGAAACCAAACTGGCTTGAAGAAAGAACACCATTCCTCTCCAGAAAAGACACCAATCCATCCAGAAATATTCTCTCAAATATTATAGAAAAGGTTGTAACCAACGAAATAGGCCTGAAGTTACTACAAAACGTTCCTTGCTCCTTTCTTGTACAGAGGGTGGACTAGTGAAGTAGAGCGTGATTTAGTGAAGTAGGAAATTCACCCACAGAAGAAAAATAAATCAAATAAGCAAGTGGGGAAGAAATTAAATCATGGATCTGCCTGAAAATCTTAGACGATAATCCATCACTTGCACAAGAAGGCTTGGGTTTTAAAGAAAGTATCACATACGATACTTCTTGCTCTGTGGTAGGGGACAAGAACAACGACTTGGTTACAGATTGTAGTGTATAAGATTGTGTTGACTCGCTTAGGCCAAGAGAAATACTGCCACTAGTGATATGGTATTGACCAATAGTCGAGAAGAAGTCGTTAAACATATTGGCAACCCTGAGAGGATCCATAACAGCATTACCATCAGAATAAAGCAAAGTGGAGAAAACAGTATTTTTTTCTTCTGGAAGGCTTGCTGTCATTAATGAGAGTCCAAACGGTTTTTGACTTATTTCCTGATTCAGAAATCCTACTCAGGATTTGATCCGACTTAGACATCCTTACTGCACTTTTATAGGAACGTCTTAATTTTCTGTATGCCAATCTGGAGGGATGTAAAGATTCTAAGTTCTTCGTAAAGGGATACCAAAACTGTAGCTGTTCCTTGAGTCTTAGAAATTTGGGACTCTTCGTGACGATCTTGTTAGAAGAATTAAGAGAGCGTATTTTTATCTTTGTCAGAGGAAAAGTTGCTTCAAAATAATAAGAAATTAGATTTTTTAATTTATTAAATATATCATTGAAGTCTACTGATTTAAACACACTACTCCATGTTTCAATTTTTATAAAATGCCTGAATATTTGGATATTGCAGGACGTTATCCTTTACGTCATTCTAAACTTAGGCAAAGGTATGGTCTTAGCTGAGAGGACGATCACAGCTTCCTGGCCATAATGATCTGATAACGCAGTTATCACCACATTGCAATTTATCAAGCTAGGATCAACGTTAGTAAAGAGATTGTCAATTGCAGTTCTTGAACCCTAAACTCTCTGGTGTAAGAGGTTATGGTATATCTTAGACCAAATGTTTTCATGATATGAATGAAATGTTTACTGGATGCCTAATTACTCAATAGATCTATGTTGAAGTCTTCAATAACAACAAGTCTATGACTCCGCCGAACAACTCTATCAAGACAGTTGCGAAACAAAGGGAAGAATTCTTCACAATTATATCCAGGAATTCTGTAGACAGCAACAATTATAATACTCTCACAATTCCAAAGCTTTTGGACTTGGATAGTTGACAAGAACTCTCTGAACAAAACTTGGACACATCGACACGTTCACAAACCACATTACTATTTGCCAGGATACATACTCCACCCTTTTGCCGAGATTGGTAACAAAAAGCCGACAGATTGTTATACTCCAAAAGAGAGAAGGACTCGAACTGTAATTCCGATAGATTGTGCTCAGATAAGCAAATTATTTCAGGGTGGTCACTCTCCAGGTGTATATCTAGAAGGGTTTGTTCGAATCCTACAGATGTTCTGGTGGAAAATAGTGAAAGCTCCATTTTTGTAACTGACACCTGTCTCAGAGGAGAAGTCCAATGTAGTTTCTCTTGCTCCTTAACCTGTCCCGTTCCAAAAAATTATAATTTGCCTGAGAATTAGTCCATGTTTTCGATTCGAAGTTTGAATTTTACACAATTCGGGTACTAAACATTCGTTCTACTCTATAACATTGTTCCATTTTGTTGTATAGGATCTGTGCTTTACGCCATTGTGAGGACTTCCTCAAGATCCAAGCCCAGGATATAAAGGCCTGATTTTCGCAAAACAGCGCGGTAGAGCATTGGCCATGAATTCCGCAACCCTTCGCTTCCCGAACTAGTTAAAATGCACCTCGTAAAGAAACGACTTGGGATAGACTCGAGGGAAACAAAGTCAGCATGAGCATGACTCCCAACCGTAGCAATAAGATCACGGTTAACACCACAAATGACATTATTTAGATTTTGAGCATCAAATCTCTTGGGAAAGCCCAATACACTAACGTTGGTGTCAACCAAACCCTCCAGTGCTCATCCGAGAGACACGCAAAGACCATCGCAATGGAACATTGGTCCAACCAAGTGGTCAGGAACATTGTTCGTACCAGCCAAGATAACAACATAATCCTGTTTTGTGAGTTTGCGGCCACTGAGGTTGTTGCCTTCCATTACACACTCAAATTCTTTACCCGGTAACACTATAGATTCAGTTTTAACTAGGTTTCACCAATAAATTCAATTTACCACATATACGCCGTCCGTGTGATTCACTTAATAGCAAAACACTTTGAACATCCTTTGGCGGTAGATCTGCTTTATTATCAACAGACAAGCTTTTTACAGTTATATCCTTGACTCGAAAGCTGGAAGACATCAATCCAGTAGATACGTCTTTTGATAGAATTGTAATAAAACCGACTCTTGTAAGTTAAGTTCCTCTTTGCCTGAAGGATGTTATTGGCTTTAGGTTCAAAATAACAAAGGGAAGTACGTTTGTCTGTCTGTTCGTCCACGCGATACTTCGATCATTCGTCGTGATAATTCGTTTTTTTCATAAATTATGTTCTTTACATAACCGATACATCGTTAAATCTGTTTATTTTCAGAATAAAATTAAACTTAGTTAATTCAATAACAAGTTTATTCTATTAATAGCAGCGCACATACTTCTAGATCACATTTTACTTTGTTTTATTTTAGTTTTAAATGTCACTAATCAACCTTAAAAAAAAAAATATACGTTGTACACTTTCTTA
This sequence comes from Homalodisca vitripennis, assembly GCF_021130785.1. Lineage (NCBI taxonomy): Eukaryota > Metazoa > Arthropoda > Insecta > Hemiptera > Cicadellidae > Homalodisca > Homalodisca vitripennis. The sequence continues at coordinate 77,885,600 of NC_060209.1, forward strand.
TCCGGCCCAATGAAAGCCAATTCTCAATAATCCAAGAAGCAACAATATGTAGCACTTACTATTAATAATATAATATATACATATATAAATAACTTTTAATCTTATATAACTTGAAATGGTTCATCTATATATATAAAAATGAATGTTTGTATGTTTGTCCTTTATGGAATCGTGAACTATTGGACCGATCATGATGAAAATTTGTACGTATATGTATTTTTCCACGGAGAAGGTTTATATGCTATGCCCATTGATGTTATCCCTTTCCCGATTCAGGATTCCGCCCCACTGGTTACAGAAATACCCATAAGAAATGCATTGCAGCAAACATATGTTAACGTCTTTTTCAAATTTTTAATCAGCTGTTCTTTGTATATTATAAAATATAGAGCTGTCAAATTATTTAAAATGTAAGTACAATTAAATAGTTATGAAGGATTAATATTAATAATATTAATAAAGTTAGAAAGCATCTATCCGTGTGTGAACAGCCGGTTCAATTGGATCGGATACATTATGTGATTCGGAGTGCTGATTAACATCTTATAAATTCAAAAACGCATTTTTTTACGTTGTTCCCGTACAATTATGCCTCCAAAGCGACAAGCAATTGGTCGATCTACACACTCAAGCTCGGAAGAAAAGAGCAATACGAGCCTCAGAATCAGACGAGCAAACGAGTATTAAGGCTGGAAAATATTCGAGTACATGCCGCTGAAACCCGTTCGACGGAATCATCTGAACAACGAAAATTGAGGTTGGAAACTAATCGAATACGTACTACTCAGGCCCGTTCGTCTGAGACAACTGAACAACGGGAAAGAAGGCTGCAAAATATTAGAAATAAGCAACGTTCGATCAAGACGAACGTTGCACATTGATTTAAATCTTGCTGCATTCTATTATGATAGTAATAATTATTACAGTCTTCATCCAAGTGTCGTCATTGGAAAAATGGATAAAATTTGTATGTATTGTGGCGCCCTTAAATTTAAGAATGAAACACCAGGAAATGTGCTGCGCCAATGGAAAAGTTATACTGCCAGAATTACATCCACCACCCGAACCACTATCAACGTTTGTTATCAGGTGTTACACGTGAATCGAAGCATTTCTTGGAAAATATTCGCAAATACAATTCATGTTTTCAAATGACATCGTTCGGTTGCAACTAACATCGTGCGTGAAAATTACATGCCAACATTTTAGAGTGCAAGGGCAAATTTATCATCGTGGCCGGATCGCTGCTACCATTGCCGGACGCAGATCACAAGTTTCTTCAAATTTATTTCATGGTAAACAGTCATGAACAAATTGAAACAACGATGTCATTACAATGCAGGCACTAAACGAGAAATCGTGGCTGCGTTACAAGCCTTTTTCGATCAACACAATGAATTAGTTCAGTTGTTTAAAACCGCCATTCAACAAAATGCCAGCCGATGACTACGCAGTTGTAATTCGAGCAGATAAAAGACCCTTGGCCAATACGAAAGACAATTTAAATGCACCAACAGTTGATGAAGTGGCGAAGAATTCGAATCACGCGACATAATTCTTCATCGCAGAAGTGGTGACGTTCAACGAGTCTCCGAAACTCATCGTTCATACGACGGATTACAGTATCCGATTCTGTTTTGGCGAGGAGAAGATGGATATCATTTAAACATCAAAATGAGAAAATCCACAAACAGACGAGGAAACGAATAAGAAAGTCAGTGCTATGAATTATTATTCGTATCGATTGATGATTCGTCAAGACGCTGAGAACCACATACTAAAATGTCGACAATTGTTCCATCAATACATTGTCGACATGTACGCGAAGATTGAAACCGAACGACTCTTATATATATTCGATTGAATCAAACCAAGTTGCGGTCTGAAGAGTACATCCATTTACGAGACGCAATCGTTAATGATGGTAACAAGAATCCAAACGAATTAGGAAGAATGGTCATATTACCAATCGACATTCACGGGAAGTCCACAGCACATGCATGAATATGCACAAGATGCGATAACATACGTTCGCGCATACGGTCGTCCAGATTTGTTCATCACATTTACATGCAATCCTACGTGGGATGAAATTAATGAACTTCTGTTAGCTGGACAATCATCTTCGGACCGCCATGACATTACCGCACGCGTAATTTAAACAAAAATTGAAATCTTTCATGGATTTTTATTATCAAGCATCGTGTTTTTGGAGAGGTACGCTGTTGGATATATTCCATTGAATGGCAGAAAAGAGGATTGCCACATGCACATATTTTGATTTGGTTAGGTCAATAAAATTACGCCAAATCAAGTTGACCAAATCATCTCAGCAGAAATACCAGATAAAGACATTGATTCAAAACTTATTCGACGTCGTTACCAAAAATATGATTCATGGTCCATGTGGCGCATTTAATAACAATTCACCATGCATGTCTGATGGAAATGCACGAAACGATACCCAAGAAACTTGGTTTTTCTCAGACCATTACTGGCAATGACGGATACCCACTGTATCGTCGACGATCAGTTGAAGATGGCGGCAAATCCATCGTTCTGAAAGTACGAAACGTTAATGTCGAAAGTCGATAATCGTTGGGTTGTTCCATATTCCCCATTTGCTCTCAAAGACCTTCAAAGCACACATTAATGTTGAGTATTGCAATTCAGTAAAGTCGATTAAATACATTTGCAAGTATGTCAACAAAGGAAGTGACATGGCAGTCTTCGGGAGTAGGGAATGTAGCGGCACCGCTCGATGAAATCAACCAATACCAACTTGGACGCTACATTAGCAGCAAATGAAGCAGTATGGCGCATCTTATCATTTCCAATCCATGAACGACATCCAACAGTAGTACATTTGGCAGTGCATCTCGAGAATGGACAACGCGTGTACTTCACAACAGATAATGTACGTGCAAGAGCATTGGTTCCACCGGCAACAACTTTAACTGCATTTTACTCATTGTGCCAAGATGATCATTTTTGCAAAGACTCTACTACTTATTCTGAGGTACCGAAATTCTACACGTGGAATGCATCGGCTAAAAAGTTTCAACGTCGCAAACAAGGTAAAGTAGTTGAAGGACATCCCAATTTGTATTCCAGTGACGCATTGGGTCGTCTGTACACTGTTCACCCGAACAATACCGAATGTTTCTATTTGCGATTGCTGTTAATCAATGTACGTGGACCGATGTCCTTCCAAGATTTAAGGACAGTCAACGGTCAGTTATGCGCCACTTATCATCAAGCTTGCCAGAAACTAAATCTTCTTGAAAATGATGCCCATTGGGACACTGCACTCGCTGATGCATCGAATACTGCTCGACCACAGCAAATACGGTACGTTATTTGCTATCAATTTAACAACCTGTTTCCCATGTAATCCAAACGATCTTTGGGAAAAAATACAAGGACAACATGAGTGAAGACAATTCTACATCGTTTTGCGCATTGCGAATCAAAATTCGGACATTCAATTCACTCCAAACGTGTATAATGAGGCATTGATTTTGATTGAAGATATATGTTTGGCAATTACTAACAAGGCACTGGTGCAACTGGAATGCCTGATCCAAACCGACCAGCGAACAAACCTTTTCGATCGTGATTTGCAACGAGAAAACACACTTTGATACTGTCGAATTGGGACATATGTTCAGATAAATCTTCCGCAGTTGATTCCAGAACAACGCATTGCGTATGACAGAATTATGCGTGCCATTACAGAACAGAGTGGTGGACTATTTTTCCTAGATGCGCCTGGTGGTACAGGGAAGACTTTTCTTCTTTCACTCATTCTGACAACCATACGATCACAAAATAATATTGCACTGGCCATTGCATCATCTGGAATTGCGGCAACTCTTTTGGGATGGTGGCCGAACAGTGCATTCAGCATTGAAACTGCCGTTGAATTTGCAAAACACTGAGACACCAACATGCAGCATCAGTAAAAACTCTGGAATGGGCAAATTACTCCAAACGTGTCAAATTATCATATGGGACGAATGTACAATGTCTCACAAGAAAGCATTGGAAGCAATTGATCGTACACTGCGAGATTTGAGAGGAAACGAACAGATCTTTGGTGGCGCACATCAATTTTATTGTCTGGTGATTTTCGACAAACGCTGCCGGTTATACCACGTTCAACACCCGCTGACGAACTTAATGCATGTCTCAAATCATCAGTTTTATGGCGCCATATACAGAAATTGATTTTGAAAACCAACATGCGTGTACAACTTACAACAGGATGCATCGGCTGAAAATTTTGCAAAACAATTGATGGATATTGGAAATGGGCGAGTGCAAATTGATGAATCTACGCAATGTATCACCTTGCCAGCAAACTTCTGTAAGATCACAAAAAGCATAGATGAAATTGGTGCAAAAAGTTTTTTCCAAACATTGCACAAAGCTACAAAATCTTCAGTGGCCTCAGTACGCGTGCTATATTAGCAGGCCAAAAATATCGATGTCAATACCATTAACTTCAATATTCAGAATGGAATACCTGGCGAAACAACAATATATAAGTCCATCGATACTGTGGTGAATCAAGACGAAGTTATCAACTATCCAACTGAATTTTTGAATTCGCTTGATTTGCCAGGCATGCCACCGCACGTTCTTATATTGAAAATTGGCGTACCCATCATTCTTCTTCGAAACATAAATCCACCACGACTTTGTAACGGAACCAGACTCTCAGTCAAGAAAATGATGAACAATGTTATCGAGGCAACAATTTTGACTGGAAAATTCAAAGGTGAAGACGTACTGTTACCAACGTATCCCAATGATCCCAACAGATATGCCATTCGAATTTAAACGTTTGCAGTTTTCCGGTGCGACTCGCTTTCGCAATAACTATCAACAAAGCACAAGGACAATCGTTGCAAGTATGTGGATTGAATTTGGAGAATCCATGCTTCTCACATGGGCAGCTCTATGTGGCTTGCTCACGCGTTGGAAAACCTTCTGATTTATTTGTTTACGCACCAGATGGAAAAACAAGAAATATTGTGTATCCCACAGCCCTTCAATAAATATCGAATTTAATCGAAACGCTGCAATGTCACAATTTTTTCGGAATGAACAAAATCAATAAGGTGACTCAAAATGAATTGTATATGTGTGTATTGAATATTTCCTTCAAATTTATTGAATATTTTCCTTCAAATTTATTTTAGTTGGTGGCGTAGCAACGCGCGCAGGGTAAGCTAGTATTTCATAAATAATTTTATTATAGAGTCACTAAAAGGCTTTCAACGCGATTGCAGCTACAAAGAGAGTTATAAAGAACAGCAGTAATGCTGTACGGTCTGCCGGCCGCATCTTGCAAGCTCTATGAGATAAAAGCATTTATTCTTATTTCAATCATAATTAATTTAGTGCTGTATTTTGTATTACATTTTAAGTTTTCTGAGCCATTTTTTACAGAGCATGTCGCTTTAATTTGGGTTTTGTAAACCTGGAGACTTAAAAACAGCTGTTACTACTTTCAATGTTGTTGTTTTTATATTCTCATTAAAAATATATTAAAAGAATCAACATTAATTAATGCTTTAATTACAGCTTTATTTTCTTTTGTGTTTTCATGCATAGTTGTATATAGTTTATTTTTATTGTATTTAAAAAATTTTAGTTAAAAATAAATCATATATATAAATATTAATACATAAATCTAAAATAAATATTATATAAATACGATTTTATTCTATTCTACAATGATCAGTGAACCCTATAATTACCTCAAAGTAATATTTATATTAAAAGAATTCAAGGCAAAACTAAAAAAGATATTAAACTATTAAAGTTTATTAAAACTAAAACGGATATTTGTGTTAACATTAATTTGATTTACTTTTAATTTAAGAATTTTTGTAATAAATAAATATTATATTTTGCTCATAAGTAGTGGTTAGTAGCAAAAAAAGCAAAACCTATTCAACATGAAATAGCGTTAAATATTGACAAAAGTCCATCTCAGCTACCATAAATTCCAGAGTAATTACAGGTATTTCTGTTAATAACAGAAACTGTACCCATATAAAAGTAGAAATTATGTCGTCTTGTAATCTAAACAAGTATTTAGCTGTAATAAAAATTCAATTAAAAAAACATGCCGATCTATATATCTGAATTAGGTAATTTCCAATTAATCTGTAATGGTTATAGACTGTAGAAATACATGTGCTCATGTTATCACATACTTAAGCAACATACTTACAACTATTTAAAGTATTTTTATTGTTAAAAGCTTACATGACCCCAAAAGAGACAGAGCTAGAGTGCACACTCTTGTGTAAAATGTTTTGTTACGAATCTGTGTCAGTTTTAACGCGTATTGTCGCTACACATGTCACATATTGCATTGTTGATTATGTCCTTCATAATCGAGATAGAAAGGCTTTATGGAATCACTGATACAGAAAATGAGTGTTATTATGACATTGACCGGCTCATGTGGTCACTGGCCGTACACGCTCGGTGAATATATAAACTGTCCAGGCTCTGGTGTTAACAACAGTCTCGACATGGTTCTCAAGGTAGGTTACAAGTTGTGTTGCCATAAGTAATTAAGTAATACCTAAAAATTATAATATCTATATTAGGAGTATTATCACTATAAAAAATAGGCATAATCTTGAACTATTTACACTAAAAGTATTTATAACACCTAATGTACAAATAACGAAAGTATTTTGAATTTGGCAAAGATTCGACTATTGTGTTTTTTTTTATAACTTTTGTATAATAATATTTCTTTATAAATGATTTTAACCCTTTTAATCTAATTGTTTTCTTAATATTTTAAGGGAAAGTCTATTTACATTTATTTACCTAAGACTAGGTTTTCCTATCTTTATTTGGTTAAACTAGATTAATTGCGTCACATTTTCTATTTGTCCTATAATTTAAATTTTACAGTTTTTGCCCGTTATGTTCGTGTTAGCGAGGGGCTGGAATATCTCAATTTTTTACCTGTCTATCCGCTTGAGGTATCGAAAACAAACAAACCTATAGTGCATTGAAGTAAAATATTGTCAACAACTTTAACATTGACTCCTCTCTATTATATTTCTTTTTAACTGTATGAATAACATTTTACCTGTTAAAACTTCATATTATTGTTCACAATTTATTTACAAATTTATTTATTCCGTTACTATCTTGTTTCAATCATGGTCACCCACAAGACTAATGTAAAAGTATTCGCTGACGTTCAACCGAATCCAATAGAGTGGCATGCATCATCGTTGAACACAGTTTTCCTCATATATAAATGAAGGTTGATGCAAATGTTCGTATATTGAACAGTTTCTTTTCGACAGACAGATCGTCCGAAAAGACAGACAGAAGTATAAATTCTTCCAGCACTACGATTTAAAGGCTTAACTAAAGCTCGGGTAATAAAGAGTTAAAACACAACAGATTGTAGATGTAGAAAATGTTAGAGTAAAATATATTGCTATGGTCGTTTTATGTGATGTGACAAAGCTCAAGATGTGTTTGACTGTGACAATAGAGCTCGAGACAAATTGAAGACGACGCAACGCAGATGCCCGTCTCAAATATATGTAAATAATTACTATGGATCTCTAGCACAAAATATCGGTTGATGGAAATGTGGGAATTTCAGAACACATACTTATGAGTAAATTGTGCATGATGCTTTGTAAAGCGTGAAAGAAGTTATAGAATAAGCTGTTGTAGAAAGCCACAACTGTTTCAGAAGTATCGGTACTCGTGCAGTTTAATAATGTTATTAACTTCAAATAAATGTGCATTACCCAATTCTAAAAATATTTAACACTAATGACATTTTCACAGTGTACTATAAGTTTTTAAAGTTGTTCTTAAAATAATGTAGAATATTCTTTGGAAGACTTTGAAACTAGGTCAGTAATATAATCGACAACCTAATTTTAAAGACACTAAGAAAAAATAATTGGACTAACAAGGCAATGAACTGTGCAGTATAAAAGACCTTAAATATATCTTACATGATAAAGTGGTCTATACAGGTGTTTATTATTGTGCAGGTGTTTCTGGCAGTGATCCTCTGCTCAGTAGCTCTCGTCTCAGCAGGAGGCAAAAGTCACACCCATCTTTGTAAGTTTTTGTACTCAGCACTGTTTATACGCTATATTTATATACTATCGATTCAGCCTTACGTAATTTTGTAAAAAAAACATAACTAGTAAGTAATGAAGATACTAATATCTAGTTGATCAGCAACAAAATTTCACAGTTATTAGTGCTCTACTTTTTTCTATTTTAAATCAATTAAGTTCAAATCGTTACGTTCATAATTATCTATTAATTTTATTTTCAATTTTCAAAAAAAGAAGGCTATTTCCATCTTAATAAACCTCATATATAAAATGACATTATTATATAGAACACAACTGTAAAATTTATATAACAACCATGACACATATTATTAACTACGTGTATTATACATAGACATATATTGTTCAGTAATTTAACGCGTTAACTGCGATAGACGCCTTAAGGCGTCAGAGAGAAGGTAAACCTCTCATTATAATCCTGCAGTAAGTACGTTTTGAAATATCTAACTTTTTTAAACATCCTTATTTTACGATTAATTATTTCAATTTATTACAATACAAGTCAATAAGGACGTTTCGTAATTCTTCACAGTGATATCCGTGTATGATAACCACATTGTAGATACATAACCAAGATATATATATATATATATATATATATATATATATATATATATATATATTGCACGAATTTAATCTAATTTTAATAATGCAATTACAGCCAACCATCTCGGTTACAAATATGGCTACGACATCCACCATGATTACCATGCGCCTTGGCACGGTTACGCACATCCTCACGGGTACGGAGGTTTCGGCGATGACCATGGTCACGTAGCCTACGGCGGTGCTGAACAGTACGGAGGATTCGGTGGTGCTGGGGCTGGAGGTCTTGGTGGAGCTGGATTTGGTGGCGCTGGAGCTGGAGGTCTCGGAGGAGGTGCATTTGGTGGCGCTGGCGCTGGAGGTCTCGGAGGAGCTGGTTTTGGTGGAGGCTTTGGAGGTTGATCTCAAAAAGTTTTAAATAAATTTATAACTATATACTTTGTATACATTATTTCGATCCAGTTAAGTAATAATATTCTAAATAAGACTTTCCAAGTAATCACTTAATGATGGGACTAGATGTGATAATGATACACGGACGATGCAAGATCACATTGCTATATGGTGAAATTTATCTTGAAGTACACATTGTTATCTCATATATCATTGCTTAACTCGGTGATATTTAGTAAACTAAGTCTTTATCGCTTCAAGGTTATTAGTTCAAAATTTTACCATGTTCATAGTATCGTGTTCTCCAAAAACGCCGTTAGTAGGATCAATGTCTTAATCTAGAAGGTAAATGTTGGACTCTCGATATAATTGCTGTTATTTTTGTAGACAAAATCCAAAGCCCTCGATTTTAAAGAGATCACATTTATAAATTCAAATTTATTTTGCATAATGTTTACCAAAATCCAGATGAAATTTAGCAGGGTCAGTTCGGATATTTTTATTTTTATTTTGAAACTAATTGGAACAGTTCTGATGCCGAACCTTCATAATTTATTTTTAAAATTTAATTGATTTGTGGTATAGTATTGATGAAACCAGTAATCAGGACATAGGCTTCTCCTTAAAAAAAATTCATATGAGTTTTTCATATGATACAATTTTAGGACACGATATAACTGAGTGCCGCAACAAAATGTTGAATGTTTAAAAATATAACTCCTAAAAAATATATCTAAATACATATCTCTTCTTACTGGATTAAGAGTGGTTTTTACTTATTTAACAATTTACTAATCAAAATTAACAAACACGTGGACAATATTTTTCTTGAATAAAACTGCTAGTCATTGTGCTGAGAACAAATTAGTACTGTATAAGTACGCAACCTGGTTTTTCGTTAAATCGATAGAGGAATGTCTCCAAAGAATTACATAGATCGTCTGTCAGAATAATTCTGGTTTATATTGATATGACATGGTTTCGTAAGAGTTAAAAATATTAAAACGTAATTTTTCCAAGGAAGGAAATGTTTTTGCCATGATATACTTTAAAATGACAGTAATTTGATTAAGATTAAGATTAAGATACGGTTGACGTATCTACGTAAACAATACTTATAATGCCGACAGAAACCGATAATAGTAAACTTGTATCTAAACATTCAGCCTGTATATGGTTAACTGGCGCTAATGTAACATGTTCAAATAATGTGACAAGCTGAGAAATTATGAATTGAAATATTTTTATTAACATTATTAATATTTTATTAATATTTTTAACCTTATTAATGCCAACTCGCTTCTACCAAAAATACGGCTCAAGATAACCGATTTATTTCTCAGTAGAAATTCTTTTTTCCGAAAGGAAAACAAGGATTTTATGATTATATAGTGCAAATTAGCTTTCAGCTTCTGAACTACACAGGCATGGAGTCGGTTGGAAGAAGTGTATAAAATTAAGCTCTAGCATTTCTCCAGTGGTTATAACGTCGTCCCAAGTAGTTATGTTTCATTCTGTCTAATTTAACTTGAGAAATTTAACAGCAGAACTAAGGAAATGGAACATTTTCAAAGCCAATACAACACACATTCTTATGAGTCTCCAGTAGGGCATAGTATCGGCTTTCCCTTGTTTGTAAGTTTATGCTTCATCTCTGATAAGAAGTATACATTCATTATGTTCTATACACAGACGGTTCACAACTATTACTCTACTGGCTGTTAGCAGCAAGGAAATTTAGGTGAGCGAAGGATATGATACTGGATTCGATGTTCTTAAAACCAACAGAATTTCATCAAAGTTGTATAGTGCATAATAAAAATGTTAGCCGGGTCAAGCAAATAGCCAGATCCATGGGTTTTCCCCCATAAGGTGTGGAACTAGCCATTTAATTTTTACGTATGTCAAAAAGTTCGTCTTTAGGCTTTTTAACATCTCTAGAGATATTCCCCTCGATCACACTTACCTTATTGTCTGTTACTCACGCTATTTAATATGCATCTACATTATTTAATTGTATCTAGGGTGTATCTGTTCTTGGGCAGACGTTCGTGTCCCTTGTTAACAACGGTAGATTACCTAACAAGTATATAGCATTTAATAATACTAGGAAAAGAACAGGGTCTATAAAAAAACTCTGAGATAACCCATGGTTAATTTTTCGTTGTGGAAAGAAGCTTCCCAAGGTCGACATTATCTGATTCAGATTTAATCTCAATAACTGTAGATCCTAACTGCAAATACAATAATTCCCTAACTTTCGCAATGTCTTAGGCAATCAGTCGAAAGCTGTTTTTATTTGAACCTTCAAATGGTATACAGTCCTTCACCCCACAGATTTCAAGAATACCAAAAACTAATTAGTTTTTAGCGTTTATTCTCATTAATCTGTGTTTACATTTAGCGAAAATTATTAAACTATAAATAAATACTTACAAATCCAAACATTGACAATACAAAAGTACTACCAAAAGCTATTGAGTAATAGCTTTTTACTATTATGAAATTATACAAGGTAGCAATATGCCACACCACGCGTTGCGTAACAGGCTTCACTGAGTTTCCATGAAAAAATTCAAGTCTTTGCTCATTTCATTATTGACAGATAGAACAAAAGACAACCAACCATATGGCAAAGAAAATTGTTACATCCTCCGGTAAACAAAAGGGATATCGTGTCACCCTACTAAGTCTCAAGCATTAACGACGCTCAGTCAAAGTGAGGGTTGGAGACGCTTCATCGTAGAATTAATGAAGTTTTTGAAGTAATGAATGAATTTTCATGCAAAATTACATCTACAGATGAAATCTTTCTCAATTTATCTTGACTCATGATCAATTCATATTATCGTGTTCATTAAATTTCGTTTAATATCAGTGTTTATATAATACAAGTATATAAGTTTACACACACCAAGTCATCATAAAATTATGTCGGATGTCTTGGGATAGTTAAGCTACACGTGAAAATGTCACATTTTTTAATGTTTTATTTTGAGTATAATGAGCTTCTTTCCAAACACGTTTTTCTTCTATTTTCTCGTTGACACAATGGTTACCATTCAGACCAATCTAAAAATACTCCCTAACGCTTAGCCAAACGCCATGGAGTAATATGTCCCATACTTATATGCAATGTTCCTAATATAAATATGAAGCTTCCTGCATAATTAAAATTCTATAGGTCAGATCGTTTTCGATATATCGTTCAGACAGATAGACAGAAATAATATTTTCCCGCTCCGTGAGTGATTTCTTCCAGTTGAACCTACTCTGGGTACAGCAAAAACGAATATATAACTTACATATGGGTAACCCTATGGATGCCTAAGAGCGACATATCTCTAACAGATATCAAAATGGGGAATACGAGTGAAAGAATTGAAGCATGAGACTAAGTTATCTTCACAGAATGACTGTTAGATTAGGTTGAGCTTCCTTAGTGTCAAATCCAATTTAGAGGCAGTACCATTCCTTGTTCCTTTTTGACTGGCAGAGACTAAACAGAGCTAACCTGTTTATGTTATGTTTATGTTATTATGTTATTCTTCCAAGGTGACGAGACTGAGATGTAATGCCCGATATCTTCATGATGGATGTATTATTATGGAAACTCTACAGGAGGTGGACCTATCTATAGCATGACAATGTCTCGACCGTCTACAAAGTAAAAAATGTTGATTATATTTAAGGCCGAGTAAGTCTAAAAAGTAAGGTACTGCAGGTAAACAACCTGCTATCCAGTGCGTCATTATCACAGCATAGCCACTATTAAGCCGCCATGAAGTTAGTGATAAACTGCAATTAAAATCTCAATCATAAAAAATCATTTTTCATTGGTAACCTCAAAGCTCGAATTCCCCAACAGTGATGGAAACATCATTCCGCTACCAGATAATTATAACTAACCCATGAAATAAACTCGTAGTGTAATTGAGGATTTGTTTTTCTTATTTTTTTATTTTAGTATTGTTAACATTTAATTCCATATGTTTTAGTACTCTAGATAATTAAGTTATGCAATAAACACAAAAATATAGGAATATGAAGTGCAATCCTAAGTTGAAATTTCATATTATCAAATTGGGTAACAGTAACAGAAACTCAATTTTATTTTTCGGTTCAGAAACAGTCACTTTGTCATTATCATTCCTGAAATAGATTTTTATTGAAATTAATGATTCCTTAAGCAATATAGTACATTTTTATATACTTTTTTTATTGTTGTAAGCAGTTTAAGAAACTTCAACGTCTTAGTATTTCTAGATAATAAACCGTGTATGTAGGTACTAGTTATTGGCTAAACTTTAGTGGAACCAATCACTCATGAGGTTGGAAAAATCAATGTCTGTCTGTATGTTCGTCTATCTGTCTGTGTGACCACACGATATCTCGAAAACGAACTGACAAATAGTCTAAACACTTTGTATAATGCTTCATTTATGTATGAGGAACATTGAGTTCGATGACATTACATGATATATAGTGATGTAGTACACTACATAATAGTATATACACTCCATAGTATTTTGCTAAACTAAAGTTTTAAGTTGGTCTTATGTGTAACCATGATGGAAATGAGACAGTAGGTGAATTAATAAATTTGTAAACAAACTGTATTCATTAATGTGAGGTTTTAATAAATACTGTCATTTGTTTTTATTCATACAGTAGTAAGGTAAGGTATAATAGACTGGAGTGGCAATATTTTACTTGTAGTACCCTCGCTAAGAATTCTTATTTCAACACTGTTATAAAACAGTACTTTCAGAAAAAAATGTGAGTAAATCATGTGGTAAGATATTTCGAGGAATAATTAATCTGTATAATTTGAATTTTCCATGAAACTTTATTCCTACATAGAGAATAATGTGTTTTATGGTTGTGCATGTCCAACCATGGAATTTGGCTGAGTGTCGTTGATGCCTATCACCCAGTAGACGAACACCATTTCTCTTTTGTCTGCCAGAAAGATGGAAAACATTACTTTTGTTAAGATCGTATGCATGTCTATCAGTACGCAGGACGTCTAGAGAATGAATTGAACTATATCGATTTGATATATTGCATGCAACCTTGGCGAACCTGTTTTGCGACACGTGGTGTGAGGTACTCTTACCTTGCAGTATTCAGAACTAATGCTTTATAAAATTCATAATTTTATAAAATAATTTGTCAAATTTTAAATACCATGTACAGTAAATGCGTGTTTAAACTTCGAATACACAATATGACTCTTACATAATAACTTAGCCATCGCCCTCCTTTCTTAGTCATCTTTTTCGTATTTTTAAAAACCCTTGGATCAGAATACCTTGAGAAGTTTGCTACTTTTAGGACTCATAATAATTGACACAAAGTAAATAGGGTAGTTTTAATTTATTTCAAGATTGTTTGAGATCAGATCAGCCCCTAAGACCACCGCCAAATCCAGCTCCTCCAAGTCCTCCACCAAATCCAGCTCCTCCCAGTCCTCCACCAAATCCAGCTCCTCCGAGTCCTCCAAGACCGCCAAACCCAGCGCCACCGAAGCCTCCGGTGTTGCCGCCAAACCCACCGTACTGGTCAGCACCGCCATAGGCGACGTGACCATGATCATCGCCGAAACCACCGTACCCATGAGGATGCGCGTAACCGTGCCAAGGTGCATGGTGGTCGTGGTGGATGTCGTAGCCATATTTATACCCGAGATGGTTTGCTAAAGTAAACATGATCAGCATTATTAAAAAAAGATTGGCTTTGATTTTTGTGCACAGTTAATTTTACGGAGTTTTCATTTTTATAAACAGTCAGGATACCATCATTATTGTCACAATGGATTTTTAATTTTCAAATAGTTAAATAAAACATTTTAATAGTACCGTTGTGTAACACACATTAAATTGAGGACTAGTCAACTAAGGAAGTGAATGAATAACAGAAGTTATTCAAAGGTAAAAATTAGTCACATTTATCAAAATTATTCATACAAAACTGTTGGTCCATTGAGTAGAATTATAAAACGTCATTTTACTGTTTTATTCTAAAAAATATAAATTAAAATCATACAAATAAATAATATAGAAAGTAAATATAACTATTTTAGGTTAGGTTCAACAAGTAACTGCGTTAGCAAGTAGAAGTTATATTCTCAATTAATTATCAAAAACACGTGTATTTGAGCTCTGTTGGTGATTGATATATATATATATATATATATATATATATATATATATGATATACATTAAACAAACAAGATTGTAACTGAAACTTGTTTATTTAATATTTATTTTCATATATGTATATATGGCCGATTCCAAGTCATGTACTAGTATGTACAGTAAAATACTTACAAAGATGGGTATGGCTGTTGCCTACGGCTGAGACGAGAGCTACGGAGCCGAGTATCACTGCCAGAATTACCTGTAGGATAACAGATGTAGATTATAAATTTAAAGATTGCTTCATCAAATACATTAAATATAATATATACTAAAAATACAATATTTTGTTACTTAAATTAGTTTTCTTAATTATTCTCAATTGAAACCGACAATTATACTTATTGCTAAAGTAGATTCAAATTTATTTCACTTTGTCACGTAAAACATTACATTCACTATACTTTTCCATTTATTTTTATAAGCAGAACTATTACTGTATTTTTTTATAATTCATATTAGTTAGTAAGACTTTTAGCTCTATGTCAGAAAGGTCCTAATTTGCGTTAGCTGAACACTTATTCGGTTTGCAGTTAATATAACAATGGCGATAGCCATATTAAAATATTTAATTCTATTTAATAATGTATTTATCTAGCACGTTTATAAATGCAGATTTTAATTAGAATATAGCTGAAACACTATAATGGTATGACCCATCCTAAATGATGTACCTCAATTATTAATTCCCTAAACTCTCCCATGATCTAAAGGGCACCATATATAGAGAGCTCATATACGGACATTTTTTCAGAATAAATAATACACGAGTAACTTCATTTGCTAATTTAGCTATAATTAAAATAATTGGTTTGTATCCTTAGTAACTTTGTTGCGCTACGGCAACATGTCTCGGACCACAGTGAAAGGTAGAGCGTGCTATTCATGTATGTGGAGGGCAGTATGAGAACTGTTAATGAACGATACATTTCTGTGCTTTAGTCTCAGTTTTTCAACTTAGAAATTATTAAAATAGTTTCTTGTAGAACATTTTAATTACATTAGTTACCCAATAACATTATATTAAAACGCAAATTGACTAGGCTTATCTTCATTGCAAAATGTAAAAAAACTTCCGAGAACATAAGTGCTAGACGAGATATTTCGGTGCATGCACTACTATAAATTGTATTTGCGAAACAGACATTTTTCAACGTACATATTTAGAAATTATTAATGAAAAATACTTATATGTAGACTCTGACTCAGACGTCTATAAATCCAAATCTAAGAAGTACCAAGTGGATCCAATAAGTTTTTTAACTTAATCTAGGAACAATAATACTGTAAGCATTTTTAAGGGCAATTTTAGTAAGATAAAATTACAATATAAGGTTTATATATAAAAATGTAAAGGAAACTGGCAACTTTAACCTTTTTAAAGTGTTATGATACAGACTCTCCCATGATTCTTGAACACATATAAAATAAGGTTAAAAAGAAGAGTATGTTTTTATGTTAAAAACTTTGAAAACTTTCAGAGTAGTTTTTTTTTTACTGAAATATTTTTTGTTTTATAAAACTGTAAATCTGAAATGAATGGGATGAAATATTGTTAAATAATTAGTAATGTTATATTTTTTAATTAATCACATTGAATCTCAGATTTAAGCCGAGTTCCACCACTTATATTATGTACAAGTTGAGAACTACATCCCGAACCATTGTCAGTTACGAAACACGGTGGGGTTAGACACAACACAGCAACCCAAACCAAAACAATTTTTTTAATGTTGGCTTAATTTATATTAAAGTAACTATGATATGTATACTTCAAAATCCCTTACTAGAAATACTAACCCACCTGAATTACCACCTTATTCCCACAATCGATTTCTCACTTTAAAAAATCGTCTTCCTGCTTGAATATTATTAATTAAAAAATTAATTATAACATTATGCAAAATACACATACTTGTAGTTTTTTTTTGGATATTAGATAGTCTTATATAATAAATTACCTCTTTTGAACGTATCTTTCAACTAATGGCACTCTTAAGGTATACAGTATAAAGTAAGTTCTTAGTAACTAAAACGACATAACGACTTTGTAACCTACCTTGAGAGCCATGTCGAGACTGTTGTCAACACCAGAGCCTGGACAGTTTATATATTCACCGAGCGTGTACGGCCAGTGACCACATGAGCCGGTCAATGTCATAATAACACTCATTTTCTGTATCAATGATTCCATAAAGCCTTTCTATCTCGATTATGAAGGACATTAGTTTGGCAAGTATAGTGTGACTGTAACGGCAATAAGAGTTAAAAACGGCACACATACGTTATGAAACCTTTTATGCAAAAAAATAAATTTAACTATGCTATTTTCGGGATTTAGAAAACATGGAAAATTTCTTGCTGAGCGTTAGCAATGTCTATTACTCGAAAGACTGGAAAATTATTATTTATTTGTCTCTCTACGCCATATCTCGAAACGACCTGACGTATAGGCTATTTATATATAGAGTACGCTGAATTAGATCCTGGTGCATGGGATTTAGCGTAAGCGAATATGTTTACTTTGGTTTTATGCTTAGCCAAGATGGCAATGAGATTATAGCAGAATAAATAAATGTGCAAAAAAACTGAATCTAATCATAAGATATTTTAACATATGATTTCAATAATTCATGTTTCATTTATAGATTCATGATTAATGATTTTATTTTCACTGTATTCAATAAGTAAATAATAGAGTGGTATTTGATGTAAAATGTCGGTGAAAAGATTTTGATTTTTACACATCCTTAGATTACCAGTAATTTTATTATTCAAACTCTCTGTTATGAAACTATCTTAATAAACAAAAATATGAATGTATCATGTGGCAAAAAGTATCGAGAAACATTTTATCTGAAAATATGCATGAAACTTCATTTCCACATAAATAAATGAGTTATACGATGGTGCATGTTCATTGTTCAACCAAGAAAATTGGCGGATGGTGACTGAGACCTATCACTCAGTAGGCGGGTAGACTACAATTTATCTTTTCTCTTCCTTACGGATCTGAAAATGTATTTTTTGTGTGGATGCTAAATCTTCACATAATAACATCTTGAGACTGAAATAAGACTTATTGATTTGAAAATTTGCATGCATTCTACTGAGAATGCTTCACTGCAGGCTTCACTGGAAGCCTGTTAGGCGACACGTGGTGTCGTGTATTCCTACACTGAATAAAAATTTAATTGAAGGAGGAGCTCTTCTTAGTTAAAAAAATTAATTTGATTAAAAAGGATACATAAGCGTAACGTTTTTCTTCTTATTAAACAAATTATAATAGTGTGAAATGAGAGAGAGAGAGAGAGAGAGAGAGAGATTAGTTTATTTACATTTTAATATTAAATATCCGTAATTTTGGCCACCAGAAATCTTTTTCCTAAAATGTCATTTTTTCCACGATTGTCACATATTATTTTATTATTTTTACTTTTATTTTAACTTATATTTTATCTTTTCGACTTTCTTTTAAATTTTAAAAATGGGAAATTCTTTACAACAGGGTTTCGTGGAAAGTTGTAACTACACAGTTCATTTTCTTGACATTTATTATAGTTTCATTAAGTATTTCTTTATTTTAAATATTCATTATTAATATTTGGACTTTTTTAAATATTAAACCCACAAATCTCCTTATTGGCTGAAAGTATCTCCTTATTTTCCTTTGCCAGTAGGAGAACACTTCTGACTGTCTGCACACACGATAGTTCGAGAACGAATTGATCTATAGGCTTTAAATTGTTTATAAAACATCAGGTAACATTTTACGTGACATGTCGTGCAGCGTATTCTTTACAAATGGCTACAACATAACTCGTGATCGAAATATATGTAAAATCAGTCTGGTTAGCGGTAAATTTTCATTTTTGGGTTTTATTTAGATCCCAGTTGATACATGCTGATATGTTTTTGTAACTATCCACTACTTAAGTACGAACTAAAATATATGGTCTTGATCAGAGATCATAAAATAATCATACTAGTTAATCTGACTATGATAGTCAAGAAGGTTTGTGCCATTGATATTCTGCCATTATTGATGATACTAAGGTAGGCCGTTATTTTCTATGAAGTTCTGGATAGTCTCGTTGTACCAACACAAAGTATAGATATAAAAGTTCTAGGATGTACCATACATAAAATACACCGGTTTGTTGACATATTTTGGAGTATACGAGTGTACGAAAATATACCTGCTTATATCGTAAATCATTAACAACTCATATTTGTTCAACTACTTTGGCAATAAGATTTAACCGAACTGGAATTATACTTGAGTATGACTACTTAGTTAATTCTCTCGCAAAGGTTTTTTTAGTAGATCGTCTTTGGTGCTTGGACCTTCAGCTTGGGCACTGTATTTAAAAATTAATTTACTGGTAGGATTTTATTTGACCAGTCAAAACATTTTAAGGAAGAGGGTGTAAGTAAAGTATTCTATAAAGCATGATATAACTACCACCATTTGGCACGACTAGAAAAAATCATATTTATAAACCAAAATTTAGTGTAATTATAAAATGATGAATTTGAGACCAGATATCATTGAAGGGGATTAAAATTCATTTTACTTATCATAATTAATTTTTGAACTATTTTTGTAACTATAATTTTTTAGTAATTAACATCTATAAGTAGGCTATTGGCTATATTGGAAAAAAGCAACGTTTATGGATTAAGTATGTGAGAAAACTTTTTACAAAATAATATTTTTAAATAAATACGCAAAAGCAGGGCATTAACACCAAATCTGTTTCAAAAGGTTATTCACTAAAGTTATATTAAATCTAACGCGAATGTAAGCAGGTTTTGGTTGTCAATTAATTGGAGTGATACGAAAAGTCGAAAAATACATATAAACTTTTAGTAAATACTAATATTGAAACACCCATATGTATACGAGTACGTTATGTTTCCAAAATACCCATTATTTTATTAGATAGTATAAATTTATCTCTCAATGTAACTATGAAAAAGTGAGAAAAGAATGTTCTAAAATTTTAATTTATTCAGGACTGAGGCTAAACTCTCAATGGAGGCTCATTCTGTTTGCAGCAACAAAACAAAACTGACTGAGAATTCCTGCACTAGCGTGCAGTACACAGTAGTAAATTAATTTCGTTCTGTAGACGGATAAAGCTTTTATCTCATAGAGCTCACAAGATGCGGGCGGCAGACCGTACAGCATTACTGCTGTTCTTTATAACTCTCTGTGTAGTTGCAATCGCGCTGAAAGCCTTTTAGTGTCTGACCCTTTAATACTATTACCATCTTATATGAAAGGAATCATTTAAAGTTTTAGTTGCACTATGTCACCGTACAATCCACAGTAAACATCACAACGGATATTAATATTAGTTTAGAACGCCACTAGATTATACTATCGATACTAATATACTTTTTTTTTATTCAGAGAAATGTTTTAAAAGCCAATTTTTAAAATTCAAACCACACTTAACAAATAAGTCCATTCGCGATGTGCCCCATAAACAGTTAAAGCACTTGATTGTCTAGAGCTTACTCATCCGGCCAGCGGCCATTTCAAACCTCTGTTCACCTTTTAATAAAAACTGCAACTATTGGATATTGAACACACGAAAAAAGGAAAGTATAATTATTACAATAAAATACAGTAGGTACTACTTTTAAAATATATTTAGCCACGCCACCTGTTTCATAATGTGTAAGAACATTATTTCTAAATGAAGATAAGTAACAATAAGAATTTGATTACAAAAACAACTTATTCAAAGTTAGATCCAGTCTTAGCAACTTACTTATAATTCCTAATAAATGACTCATAAGCTTTTGCAAATAAAAATTCCACAGAATTCTACCTTTTTTTTAAATAAAAGTTGCAAATATCATAACCAACCTGCAGAAAAAATAAAACGGAAGAAAATTTTTAAGTCCTACTTGATAGGTAAATTGTGTAAATACTTCTACAAATTTATGATTGTAAATCTGAGGCTAAATAGAATATTATATTGAGATGGTCGCATTTCGCAATGAAAACGTATTACTTGTAGCTGTACATAACCAGAACATAAAATGTTACTATGGAAGACGTGCAGTGTAGCGATTTATTTATTCAACATTAGCCATAAAATGAGCAAAAGTGTGACCAAGCCTATTTTTAACAAGTACAGAAACAAGTATTATGTTTTTAACTAAAATATTTATAACACTTAACAATTTAGATTCAACGTTAGCTTTTAACCACATCTATTTCATCATTATAAATTTTTAATCACCAATGGACACTGTTAAATGTCAATAGAACCCAGTAACCACTGTATAATTAGCTAAGCGATAGCCAAAGTAGGGAGATGGAAAAAATGTCTTTTATTTCTGTTTCTCCGCAACGTATCTCGAAATTCTTTGTATATAGCTTCATTTACATATAGGCAACAAAGTTCGATGGTGGTGCATGTCACTCGATGGGAGTTTACTGAATGTTACTAATTAATTTTATATTTATCTTGTGTGTAACAATGATGGCAATGAGGAAACAGCAGAATAAATAAATTTGTAAATTAATTGAATATGAGCTTATGGAATTGATTATCCTGACTCTCCCAAAATTTATCACATTATTTTCTGGTAACTTGGTCTGTAGCACAAATTAAAAAGAAAAGTATGTGAGTGTCTAGTGAAACTTATTATACCCCTATAAAAACCAAACTTATGAGCAAAACTGTCAGGACCATGTCAGGACACATTTTGAGAAATATTCCATGTGTGACGTTAAATATTGTATGATTATTCAATTCTACATAGACAAGAATAAATTATATGAATTGTGCAATTTCAACTATGGAATTTTGGTTCAGCGTCGACTACCGGAGAAAGTTCTATTATGTATGATTGTCTATCTGTCCGCAGAACATATTGAAAATTAAATCAGATATAGACAAGAAATATTGCATCAATTTCAGCAAACGCTACAACGCTGTACGTGATGTGGTATACTCCTATTCTGTCAGTAAAATATGAGCTTGATCAATATCACAAGATTTTGGGATGGTAAAAATATCATTAATAACGGTTCATTAACTGTATGTGTCAAAATAAAAAATGCCTTATAGACTATGAAGGAATTAAACATTTATCGGTCAATATTAAAAGTTGACATAAAACTTGGTTTAAAATCTTCAAAACTTTACTAATAGCGTTACTACAACTTTTTATTGTAACGAGAATACGTTTTCCTCCAATATCAAATCCGAGCTGGTTTTCCCAAAGTAAAATCAAGAAAAGAAGAACAAGAACTGTTGTGTCGAGATTTAAGAAAACATTGGGATTGGCTCATTGTTTGCCGCCCTTTATCATGAGATACACATCAGCCAATCCTACCAGTCCTACAATCCTAATGAGATCTACAACAATCAGTAATGTAAACCGGTAACGAAGTAAAAGTATGATGTGTTAAGAATTGAATAATTCATTATTTTTACTAAAAACTCAATTTAATTGGTTTGATAAAGTAGAACGTAATTAAAGGAGAGCCTTGGTTTATCGTGCTAATCGGTTTATGTAGCCTGGTACATTTCAGCAAGGTTTGGGGTTCATTTATTATTCCATTTGGGCCCATGCTTTGACAATTAATTAGTTAGCAAGACCATTAACTCCTTCAACCATATTATCAGATGCAAGATATAAATTTCAACACCAGATTGTATTGGCTGTATAACTGAAAAGTTGTAGATCCTTACTAAAGGCAAAAGTAACTGTCTGAGCGTTAGCGAAACCTATCACTAGAGGGACTGGACAAATGAGACACATTGTCTCTCTTTCTGCTTATTCCCATATATCTCGTGAACAAACTAACCGATAGCGACATTTCTATATAAACAAATATTGAATCATCGAATTCGATAATCAGCGTTAATAGTGGTGTGCCGTAATCCTACCATTATGTACCGTTATTATACGGGTACGTGTCTAAACCTGTATTCAGTTGGATTAAAGCGTTAAAT
Source organism: Homalodisca vitripennis (assembly GCF_021130785.1). Taxonomy (NCBI): domain Eukaryota; kingdom Metazoa; phylum Arthropoda; class Insecta; order Hemiptera; family Cicadellidae; genus Homalodisca; species Homalodisca vitripennis. The sequence goes on from NC_060209.1 coordinate 77,908,877, forward strand.
AAAATGGTTTAGAAGTACATATTTGAGCGTTAGTGAAATTTGTTACACGACAAACTGAATAATTTCATTTCTGTCTGTATGACAGAGCGATATCTCAAGAACTAATTGAACTTATAAAAAAGCACGAAGCTTCATTTCTCTATGTAAACATCAATTTCGATGACTGTGCATTCCATTCCAGGGATTTGGCTGAGCATTGTAGAACATTTTTACATTACGCGTGTATAACCATGATGAGAATGATATATTCGATGATGATGCGTTGTTCCATGGGATTTAGCTGAACATTATGAAAGCGTATAATTTAGGGTTATATTTAAAAAAAATAGAGCAATATACCACAGTATTTTTATATTCTGTTTTTCTACCACTAAAATTTCTGGTAACATTCTTCTGCTGTCTCTCTTGCAAATATATATGTGTGAAACAATTTTATCACACATCATAAAAATAATTTAGATTTTTAACAAACACATGGTTATTAAGTAAAAGTACTTTAACAAATTTGTAAAACCTAAACTCAAACTACACGGGCTCGTAAAACTTGAAAAAGAATTGCTTTAGTTTGGTATTTAGGCTTGTAACTATACTTATACGTTCATAAACACACATTTTCTACACATTTGTCAAAATAAGAAGTGTTAACAAAAGTTGAAACCATTGTTTTAAATGTAAATAATACTTAGACGTTATCTTGATAGCTAGGAGATATATTATTTCGACATTCCCAGTTCCGTGGACAAGAAATAACGGAAAATAATATAAAAACGAAATGGAAGAAATTATAGTTTGATCTGAATCCCAAATTTCCAACCCTATTTAAAATATATAATGCCAATATCCAACGTACTCTAATGGGATAAGTTTGAGTACCGAATATTGGAACTGTGGGGTTAAACAATGAAATTACTTTTGCTAAAACACGAGTTCTGTTACAAAACTTATATCCGAGATACCCTTGTATAATTATACCGTCAACCCATCTCTGGTTGTCGTTGCGGACTGTCATACCCATGTTAAAGCGGTGGGAGAGATGCACGATACCTATCGGAATATAAGGCCTTTTCTCAACTAAGCTCAAACAGCGTTTTCACTGCAAATGGGGGTCCGTGTGTTGCAGTTTTTATCGTACTCTATAATAATTAACCAGATAATTATAAATTCAATAAAACATGTTACCATTTAAGGTTCCCAGTTTATTCAACGTTATTGCATTACTAACTCAAATCAAATACTGTTATATTTTAATCGTGTTAGCTAATTTTCCATTTGGTGTGAAACGGCAAGATTACATAATAGTTATGGCAATGATCACGTAAGCCTAAGATCTTGTATGCAACACTAAGGTTTAGTAAAAGTTCTTTCACAATTTGTTTAGTGACAGTTTCATTGTTATTGAGATTTATGCTTTAATCCCAAACGTATGCTATTTTGTTGAAACTACTAACAACATAAATAATCATATAATCATAAAATGTACAGGTATGTAGGAATTATTATTTAAATATACATTTTAATGGTAAATATTAAAGTTAGCTAGTACTCCGATAAAACAATTTTAATTATAAGAGACCCGTGTTTTCGTTTTGAGCACAAACGTATTTCACTGTTTTTCTTAGTTTCTATATGTGGAGAATAATGATACTAATACAGAATTCTTCCAGAATTGGTCTTTATCGAGACAGACAGACAGACACAATCAAAAGAAAATATTTTTGTATATCCTCCCGGCATACAAATAAGAGATTGTGCCGACCTCATGGCACAATAACGCTCAGACAAATTCCATGGTTGGAGACGCCCCATTATGGAACTCAATCTTGTATATGTACAAATTAAGTTTAATACAAAATTTAAAGTTGAAATGAAATCTATCTCCACCCATAAAATACATTCACATATTTTCCCATTAAGTTAGGTTTCATAATCTGGTTCAAATGATAAAAGTTCCGATGAACTAAGGAGGGTATTAAAACTCAAGATTGCTCTAAAATCAAATATTTACACCGAATTTTTACATTGACACTACACTCTGTTATTTTGTTTACTTTTACTCAATAAATAAAAATCATGTTAAAATTTCATATGATTTTACTCAGATATTTTACAAATATATTTATTCTCATTTTCTCGTTGTCATCATAAGACCGATACAAAAGTATTCGCTAACGCACAACCAAATTCCATAATGTGACGAGACCTATCATCGAAATCAGTGCTGATGTATAGAAATGTAGCTTTATGCAAACTTTCAAGTTTATATGTCAGTTCGATTTAGAAATATCATGCGGACAGATAGACATACAATTTTTCTAGCCTCTCGGATGACAGGCTTCGCTAATGTTCAACTACAAATACAGGCATTAATCTCCCATTCTTCAAGTGATTTGAAAACAAATAATAAAACTATTCTTTTTAAAAAATTATTCATTTTTAGCACCAAAATTGTTTAAAATGCATTACTTTGTCAAATTAGTAATCTGTCGCTTATACCATTCTTAAAATGTATTAAAGAGTGGGTATTTTCATTGCAGAATGTTGAATGTTTCTTAAATGTAAATTAAATGTTTTTAAATGTTTTTTATATACTGTTTTGATGTCCAGTTTTATTGTACAAAACTAGTGGGAGGGATAGATATGCACTGTTAATTGCCACGGTTTAATAATAAACACTAATGCTGAAATAATAGTATTTTGTCTTTGTATTATGAGTTATGTATGAAATGTTGTATTGTTGGTTGATAGGGAAATGTATGTGTGGGTGTAGGAAATTGTTCAATGGATGTTTAATTTTGATGTAGACATAATGAGGATTATAATTTATAATTTATTTTATATAATTAGTGTATGTGTGATTTATCTGTTTATCTTGCAAGTATGAATCTAAATGGATTTTGTTAGAAAGAGGGTTTTAGGATTATGTTGTAATATTTTTATAATATTTGAAGATGTATAATTGTTGTTCTATCACTGCTAGTTCTTTTATTTCTATGAATTATGTAAATGCCTCAAAACACGCTTTGCCTTGGAGGCCAATACTTTGTTTCTCGGTATATGTATGTATGTATGTGTGGTATGATTGTTAATGTGTCAAGGTCAGCCAGTACTGATATACTCTGTAATCGCGTGCTATGAACAAGATTATTTTACTATGTTTGTGGTTTGCAGTTGTATTTGTTGTATATTTGTATTGAATATGTTGCAATGTGTGCATATTTATGGAAAATAAAGTTTATTCTATTCTATTTATTCCAAACATCTTCGTTTGATATTTTGTTATTTTATTTAAAGAGTTATAATTTAATTGTTACATTTTTAAAGCTGATAGATTATTATTATTATCATACTATCAAGCACAATATATTCTATTTAACAATTTAAATACTTTTCTCTATATCTTTATGAAACATTCATTTAGAACGAATAATAAATAGTAGAACCTTATTTCCAAACAAACCAATTGTTTCATTAGCGCCTCAATTGGCAGCCAATTATATGGAAACCGCTATCATTGGCCAAGCAGAACAAAAACTGAGAGTTAATTTCAGTACTGGAGTAAATTATGTAACGTTGTGGGCAGTTGGGAATATTGCTGGCCTGCTCATGAAATTGAAAAATATGTCTGAATATTTTTTACAAACTCCGTGGTGCATGCCTCCTTTCTTTATAATAGTACTATTTAAGAGGTTTCTAGCGCAATTGTGTGTGTGTGTGTGTGTGTGTGTGTGTGTGTGTGTGTGTGTGTGTGTGTGTGTGTGTGTGTGTGTGTGTGTGTGTGTGTGTGTGTGTGTTAAAACAACTCCCCTCTCAAAAAAAACCTCAAAAACTTAAATATACGTATAACAGCAATCGGACTTGTGTTAAATACAGCAGATACATAGTTTACTTTGAACTACCGTCATCTAATTTATTACAATTTAGATTCATCCCATATCACCTTGGTTTGATGATTTCTTCAATCAAATGCACCCCTTCCCCCTATGAAGGATACTGAGTTTGATTATCCCAATATCAATTCATGGAATTTGGCTCAGCGTTCGCGAATATTTTTACATTGGTACTATGGATAACCACGATAGCAACGAAAGGATATCAGAATGAATAAATTTATAAATTAACTCGGTATATTCAAAAGAGATTTAACATGTGACATGTTAATACATGTATCCTAACTATTCCAACATGCACTATCATTTTATGGTGACTCGGTGTGTATACCTTTATTATTTAAATGCTTACATGAAAAATAATTTAATAAAAAAAATGTAAATGAATTATATGGCAAGATGCGTTACGAAAGTTTTCATCTATAGGTGTGGAATTTTGCATGAAACTTACATTTTGTACATACTGTAGACGGAAATGGGTTCTATGGTGTTGCATTCCAAACATGAAATTTGACTTAGGGTCATCTGTAGGCTGACTCTATTTGTCCCGGGGTATGCAAAAATTCTTTGCTGTATGTTTTTTGTCGTTCTATCGGTCAATAAAGAAATTCTTTATAATTTACTACTACTGGTAAATGGGTTATAGATGAGAAATTTTGAACATGGTGAAGCTTGTTGCGCAACACGTGCTGTGGAATATACGTGCTGAGGACAATACTCCTACCTTGTTATTAGGTTGTGTATTATATTATTATTATTATTATTATTATTATTATATCAAACATTATATTATAATTTTATATTATTATAAATTTAATATTGTACTATTCATATTTTTACAAAATAAACCTTTAACTAATCTTGATTACATTAATACAACTGGTTCATTTCATGCCTTACCGAATGGCACAACCCAACGTTACAAAATCTCGTGAAATTCTTGATGAAACGATGCGATATAAAACTAAAGACAAAAATATACATGGAGAATGGAATGAATGATTTATTTTACTTTTTTTGAAACTACAGGATTGTTTACTCTTTCTTTAACTTACGCCTGCACATTACGTTCAGAACACAAAGTAACTGCTAACTGCTTTTATGCTAGACCCCATAATTTCATTTCTGTCTTTCTATTGTTTTTTCTCATTAGTTTCTGTAAAATTCCACTTTGCCAAAAACCAAGTTTTCTCATCCTTTTTACATAAGATTTCTCATAATCTATCCTCTTGAAGGTCGTAATGATCCATAGCACTCATTGAGAACCGCCAACTTTAAATAGAAAGGTAATGCTTAAAATAAAATTTCACAAAATATATGAGCTTTTTGATATAAACTCAATTTATCAATGATTGTCAGGAATATATTATTCACCTGAATCAGGTGCTTTGTAACCTTTTAACTATTAATATCTGGGTGCAGCATATTAAGTATATCTTGAAGAACAATCCAACAGTTGATTTTCCAGCCATATTTTCAGGGAAGACGTGGTTTTTACTCACTAGTTGGCGATAAAGACTCGCTTCCTCTGTCGTATCTATGGTAAAAAGCCAAAAAATGACAGATTCAGCTTCACCGAATTATGGCATGCATATATATTTGTTAGTGTTACAAATCAATATATTCGTTTTTATTTGTTTATGTGCTCCTTGATTGTGTTTGTATAATACTCCTCTCGGAATGTTTAGTAATTAATACAGCCAAATAGTTACTTTGTTAATTAATAATTGGTAACAAGAAATAAAGACGTTAATTAACGACTGGCTTTTTCAGTCTGCAGTTGCCTTAAGTAAGTGGTTCTGGATTTCCTTTTATCCGCTCTACCCGTGAGATCAAAGATGTCGATAACAGTGTATAAAGAGGATTATTTAAATAATTTACACAATAAGCAATTATTAATTAATGAAATACATGATCGAATTGACTAGGTTTTCGTGTGTTTTAAGAAACGATTTAGTTGTATACTGGCTCTTACCTTCGGTTTCGCACGCAATTTCAAACAACTTAGGAAAATTACTTTTATGTTATATGGATTGAAATTTTCAATCATACGTAGGCGTATATACAAAAGTATGACTGGGCAGTATACTTTATTCTAAAGGTGTCTATTTCCGCTCGTTATATTGCCACAGTTAAGTTTGTCTTGTTGATTAGACCAAAACTGTATACGGATGTAGCTCTTGAAATATACTTCAATCAGAAACCGTCTACTCCCTACTTATGTAATTTGCTTTTGGTTTGAGATATTTCCAGTGACACTGTTGAGTTTTATTTGTTGTCCCAATGCAGAACATATACATACATACGAAGGACTGAGAAGCCGTATTAGGTCTATGATAAAATCCTATTATTTTATAATGTATATCCTATCCTAGAACGTATAAAGGGCAAAACTGTTTTAAGTTCATAAAACATTTCAAGGTAATCGTTTGTAACGTTTTGCGTAATAGAAGTCTTTTTGACGTGACAACGTCTTAAATTAGGTTGCGGCTCGGAGTCACTCATGAAAAAGTGTAACGCCCGGTAACGTTACGATGCCCGTCTAGTGGGTCCGCCGCACGGGATCCGCACGGGATAAAGCAGATAACTTTGGGTCCGCCGCACGGGATAAAGCAGATAACTATGTTTATTCGTGAAAATGTGGAGTGCTTACATTCGTCATTTACAACAACTACAACAATAAAGGTAAATAATTGTACACTGATATTTCATTATCGTAAACTATGATTGATTGATTAATTGTTAGATTGACACAAAAGTTGAGAAACTGAGTTTATAGGTTATGTCATACTATTGACAAATGTTGATAGTGTTAAGTAAATTATTAGTTTAAATCACTCTGCAATCAATCGTAATTCAGTCGATTGAGAAGAAACAGCGCGTATTGCTAGTCAAACATTTAAAATAACAAATTATAACCTGTAACCTGTCATAACAGTGCGACCAAACAAACGAACTAAACCGACCAATCACCACGCGCGGAGTTATAATTTAACTGTGTTTAGCAAGAATTTCAAATTCCAATATTAGTAAATGTTTTATTCAACTTTACCATTTACAATAACAAATTTTAATTAATTTCAAATTATGTACAATGTTTAAGTAAACAAAATATATTTCTATAGTTAAAATTTGTGCAATTCTTATTTTCATTCAATTCCTTGTTCCTATTGTGCAATTTAATAATATTCATATCAATAAATATTCTACCGAGAAAAAGACGTTGTCACGTAAAATCTTCGCCCGTAAAACCGACTTTACAGGCAACCATAATTTTTTTCAGACTATAGTCTGGGAAAGAGTAGATTGTTGAGGTATGTTAGTGCTTGTTTCTCCATTTTCATTACGCCACTGTTAAAATTCCATATCGCAATGTCAAGAAACCCAATCAGTTTCGGGTATCTTGTGTGAAAACATTTACAGCTCCATACATTAAAGATGGTTTTATAAAGGCACTCAAACAATATTTCTAATGTAATGGTATGGTATGTGATTTGTAATGGTTATGATATCAACTTAGCCTTTGCTATCTACATCATTACCGATCAAGTTCTAAAATTTAATTTGTTAACCAATATTTCTGCTTGTACCACAAACTTCAACTGAATGTGTCAACAGCTGTTTAATTTCAGTTAAATTTGGTTTGTGAAACATAATTATTACATTTTTTCCCATTTTTAAACTATTCCGGGTAAATTTTAAGATTTATTTATTGAAAAAAGACATAATTATACAAGAAATTAACCAATTGGTCCAACTGTTACCGAGAGTATCGTTTAACAACACATTTAACGACTAATTTTTAATTATAATATTTGCGTATAATATTTTTTGGACACTGCAAACCAAATGATCAAATTTTAGTTTTAGCTGGATTTTTAAACTAAAATTTAGATTAATTCTGAAATTTTGTTGATTTTTTATTTATATTTACAAAATTAAAACCCTCGATATTTCACTTTGGTGCATGTCAGAACATGAGTAATTTCAAAACCATGCTAATCTGACTATAACTAAATTTCGTTATTATTACATCTAAGATGAGAGCTCTTGAAACTATAATTGGTCACTGATATTTGATGACTAAGTATCATTTATATGCTATTCTCTGTGTGTGAACAGTTTCTTTGGTTTGAAGTTTTTATTTTGCAAAAATGATTCTTATTTTAAAATATATTAATAGATTGTGTTCTCACTATATTTCCATTATGCACAATCTGGCAAAGTTTTGACCATCTAGTGTAGTCCCAGATATCTGAAGCTTCAAATTAAATACATGACTATACCCTACCCACACTTTGTAATGCAAATTTTCTAACTTTGTGTCCGCGTTATTGTGCGATATGTGTCTATAGCAGACATTATAAGTGATATAAACGGAGATTGTGGGTAATATGTCAAAATATTAAAGGACAGGGAAGAAAAAGGTTGTTGCCCTGATTCCTCCGTGAGTGAGTGACAAGTAAAGGAGTACAATCCAATAGACTACATGTTTTTATGTTTATACCTTTTTAATAATGACGGGTTTGTCCGTGTGCTTTATTTTTCCATTGTTACTAAGTAAAAACTAATTTTTGACGTATTTAAAAAAAAACGTATTTCATCAAGAGTAGCTTCCGAGGTATTGACACTTTCATCTAGGATGGTTCAGTTCGACATTGACTGGAGTAAAAGACTTTCACATTCCAGACTCCGACAACTCGCACATCTACAGTCCTGTATTTCTATAGGGGACTCAAATAACGAATCATCTGAGTTAAACTTTTTGGAGCTGATTATAGATTCACATCTGAAGCACCATCTGATGATGCGGCTAAATGAGTAGTTTTTTTATTGATTACGATCTCTTTTGCTAATTACAAATACTGCCATATTTTTAACCACATTTTTGAGGTATTTATCTCCATCTTACCTATGTATCCTAATGTAATGTAAGGAATACGAAATATCTTCCGTATACAGAAAAAAACAATAAGGTCATATTTGGCCTCGCAAGATCGTAGTCACGTTTACTTCCTTCAAATAATCTTCTGACCTTATTCATATTATAAATCTCATCCATCTTAAAGTAAAATACTCACTGGTTGTGTTCCTACGTAATCCAGTTATTCAATACTACATTTTCACATTATACATAAATTCTTTGGCACCTACCACATTTTTTAAATTGAAGTTTTGGATTCTTTTTAAGAATCTTTTAATGGCCTGCCATTACATCTAAACCAAAAATGCCTGTACAAGGAAGACAGTTAAATACTTTTTCAATAAGAATACTGTTTTATAAGTACCTTTTCTGACTACGATATAGTCTATAGGTAATTTATCATATAGGCTGTGGACTTTGTTATACGTTATAATGTTGTTCTATAACTATTATTACACAAATTTACTGTTGGGGACAAAAAAATAATTCTATGCAAATTGGCTTAAAGTTACTTTGCGAATTATCTCGGCTTTAGATTGATGATTAATACTTTTGCACAACCTAGCATTAGCCTTCACGATAACTGTTTTTCATATACTGGATGATCGTTAAAACTTAAAGTTATCAAAAAAATCCACAGGCATTAAGAAAATCGACAGCTTCTTCATATCTTCTATTTGCTTAGCAAAAGTGGGGTTCATAATGGAGAAACCCTGTGTCTATTAGGTTGTCTATAATTTTAATTAAAACACACAGGCAGTTATTTGATTTCCTGTAAACTAAATCTCAGAAAACCCGTTAAACTTGGAACAAATTCCCATGGCCGTTTGTGCTCTTAATTTGACCCTGGCAATTAACCTATACGCAAACAAGGAATTCAGTTATTCAGTTTATAACAAACTCCTTGATTGCCTCTCCTATTTTTAACCTTTATATTATTAAAAATTATTTATATCAATTCTGTGTTAAATTTTTTAAACTATAATGCACGCATATATTTTCGTACTTAAAAAAATATAGATCCTGAGGAGTTTAGAATTTTATGCTGATGAATAACTAAATAGACTCTTTGTCTACTGTGGTGTGGTAATTTCACCTTCGTCGACGCAGATATCCGCCATAATGGCAAGGCTAGGTCGGTTTCCTATTATTGTTTACTATCTGAACATTGTTTGCCCTCACCTTGTTTCCGCTTGGTGGACCATCCTTTCTTCTCCAGCAGTGAATTCACAATGACTATTATCGTGAGTGTGCCTTCACCATGAACAACAAATCTTACAGAACAAACAGACATTACTAGTTCTGACTTCCTCTCTAGAGTACTTGGGATCCCAACACACATAAAATCGTTTATGGTTGAGAATCGTTAAACATAGAAGAGATTAAAGAAAATGCTAGGATAAGATAATTTTTTATCAAAAACTTAATTTTCACACACACACACACACACACACACACACACACACACACACACACACACACACACACACACACACACACACACACACACACATATATATATATATATATATATATATAAAATTTATATATCCATATTGAGGGAGGGAGAGAGAGAGAGAGAGAGAGAGAGAGAGAGAGAGAGAGAGAGAGAGAGAGAAAGAGAGAGAGAGCACGTGATGTAGTAAATGTGGTTCCATTCACTACATAAATTTTAATAGTGTTTATTTTTTTGTGTAACAATTTTGGTCCTAAATATTTATGTGATTCTCATTTTAACGTTTTTGTCCAAGGATGGCGCATAATACATATTCTATAGATTTATCAAAACATAAATTTAATTTATTCAAACCCTTCATGTTAAGGTTCAATTATATGGTTTTATTACTTTTTAGGATGTTTTTCTAATAACTAAATAATAACAGCTTGATGTTTCGCTTGTGAAGATATGATGACTGCGAGTATGTGTTTCTGAGCATCTGTGTGTTGCAGAATCAAATCTTGACGGTATTGAGGTAGCCTATTATGTAATATACATTAAATAAAACTTGTAAGTTTTAATTTTGTTTATCATGTGATCAAATCCGAGATCCACCACAAGGAGCAAAAGTGGCTTTTAGCAAATTTATTCTTAGTTCCAACCTCGGCTTAGCCTCGTTCGTTAAACCCGATTGCGCACCGAAAAACTACTTGTGCTCCTATAGATTAGAATTACTATTATTTCACTCTCATTTCTCCCCAGTGTAACAACTTCAACACCATCCAGCCATACATTAACCACATCTCTCTCGGTAAATAATATTTTAGTTTCATCCCTAAACCAGCATATGGATTGTGAATCCAATAGATTATATTTCACAGCCAATATATAGTTAATGCATATATAGTTATTGTTGAATACGTGTTTGATGGACAGGTATGGAAAGTAATGAATTGCAAAATCTTGTCTTACGTCGGTTATGAACACCTTCACTGCGGCTCTATACTGAGAATACTTAGTCTCTAGTAATCTAATAGCCGGCTGCCATGGTCCTATTAACGTATTAAATTAATGAAAAGCATTCAGGAAAATAATTTTGAAAATTTTTAGTGCTGTAAACTAAATTAATCGCGTTATATTTAGAACGTAATTTTTTCATATTTTACCATCAAATGAGTTTTTTCTTTAATGAATAAAAAATAAATCGGATGTAGTAGTTTTCTGTACATCATATGAGAACTTTACCCTTATGTTATTTATACCAGTGTTACTGTAAATAAATTAAAACATTCGTTATTAGCATTATTCTAGTAAACGTTGGCAAACACACACGCATTTCATATATGTGTTCATTTAATTTCAAAATTATGTTTGTAAGTAATCCAAAATTTCTAATTTGTTCTTTATTTGTGGTACAGTGTTTGCTTTGGGATCATTTATATAGTCAATACCTCTATTAATTCTAGAAATACCTATAATCATTGGTTAAACTTATTTCGTTATATTGTAGTCCGTTACAATGTCTTCGGAATAAGGAATAGATTCAGATTTAGTCGTGATATTAGTCACAGACACTTCGATATTAATTTATTATTTAACAAATTGGATTATATGTAATTATTATGCATTCATTAGTTTAGAATCATTTTTTTACACTCATGTCATCTAAGAGGTGTAAAAAATAATGGAAATACATACTTTTTAAAGTTTTTATTCATTTTGTACAATAATTATGACATATAATTTCGAGGATTCAAGTAACTTTCTTTTCATACATGTCAGGATTTTACGTACATGTATCTCTTGCAGTACTTGGATTATCAATTTAGCAACAGTTTAGAGCTGTTAATGACCAGATATAATTTTTACATTATTGAAGTAATGTTACAAGTAGTTTCAAAAACTACCAGCCTCCCCTGCCACCTTGCTGGTAACCTCTCTGGCTCCCTTGGTTGTAACCACCTCGACCGCCTTGTTGACCTGAACAGAATATACAAGTTCAAAATTGTAAAATCATGTACACATTCCAAGTAGTCAGTATGTCAATTTTATTTAAAAATTATATGAAAACTATTTAAACAAATAGGAATCATAAACATTATACTTGATACATTTTTAAATAACTTATAATGCTAATGTTACCCTTAAAATAGTTAAGATAAATAGTATAAAATTGGGATGAGTTCAATGGGATTATAAATTCACTACACAAATAGTAATAGCTTATTACAAATGTAAAAAGTACAGAATACTTTAGCAATAACTCGTTTAGGTATCAAATAAAGTAAGAAAGTCAAGCTGAAGGATCAAATATATTACATTTCCAGACGCCAGGTTCTCCTAAAAAACAAGAGTTCAACGCCACGGAATGACCTGTGGTATTTCATTAATCTAACTTCAAACATGTTTCTCGTTTTCTTACCTCAAACACACATTTGTTTATTGCCAGTATAAACACACATTAGTACAACCTTTATTACAACAATTTTCCATAGTCATCAAATTTAATGCCGCTTTTATCTGTAAACTTTATACTTTTATCAGCATGGTTCGTATATATGCGTTATACAACCATTACAGGAAAAAGGAAGATCTCGAATGGTTCATGTGTACTTCTGCATCGGTATGTATCTTTGATGTCATATTATTTACTGCTTTGTACTATTTTAAACTGAACAGTACATAAGTCTGTGTTAATAAGGTTGTTATGTATTTATTCCAGATTAGATCCAGCCAAACACAGTAATTGTTGAAGGAAACCATCTCCTTCCTCTTTACTCTTCTTCCTTACCCCATTAAATACATACAACTGTTATATTAAAACCCAGAACTTTTGCAAATAAAAGCAATTATTACTCCCGAAATATTAAACGTAATCTCTAAGTATTACTAGATATTGTAATTATTCCTATTCCACAACATTAAAGAGTTATAAAAGTCTTTTAATAAAATGAATATTATTACTTCTGCCTTGTACAATAGAAGCCCTAAACATGTTTTTAATGAGGATATATATATATATATATATATATATATATATATATATATATATATATATATATTGTTACCTCGTAATCATTTAATGAATATTGCTAAGAAGTGTGGAATGCCAATATAAAACGAGCACAGCCTGTATGTTGTCTTCCATGACTTTATTTCAAGTATTCCATTCATAATAAATAGGTGTACAAAAGGGATAGCAGCTTTAGTAATTTATTAATATAAGAGCATTATATCGTATGCTTTATAACACAAGGATGATTGCTTTATTTTAGTAAGGGGAGAGGGTGATTGAATTGAATTACAAATTATTTTGTAATTATTAAATTTGCTGAAAGATAAACACAATAAATACTCAAAGTGGTTTGGGGACACGTCAACGGCACTTACTCGGTCACTCCACCCAAGTATCACCGGGGCTCACAATGCTGTAAACTTTACTACCCACGGTTGCTGGCATATTCTGTTTTATTCTTACATTTACATTAGAGCGTACTCCACCACACAGAAGGTCATTTTCAAATTACAATAATAAATTCACTGCGAATTTTAAACAGAGTGAGTGCACAGTCTTTATATTTTAATCTCACTTCTTAATTGCGGTTAATTTTTTTTTAGTCACTTACCAAATATTTTGTTGGACATTTTCCAATATCTAAGCAATGCACGTGAAATGTATGCTTAGTTTTTATATAACTTCAATAAAATATGTTATAGCGCTATAAAAATACATTTCTATGAAAACAATTCCAACCGGCAGAGAGATTTTATTCAATCAGTCATACTTATGACTGAGATTTTCCTTAACACAGGTTATTATCAAGTAATTAGCAAACACATTGTCAATTGTTGTAACAGATATGACATTTAAATATTTATTCTTATAAATAAGACATAATCGCTAATTGTGTTGTTAAACACTAATCTCGGGTAGGACTGGACCAATCATGCTATTTAATATTTGATGTCCGAGGAAGTTTTTTATTGAGAGAAAAATCTGAATAGTTTTTTCCGGAACATTTTATAATTCGGAAAAATAATGATAATATTTACGAAACATAACTCAAATTTAACTGACAGTAAACAGCTGCTGACACTTTCTGGTGAAGCTCACCAACGAGGTAGACACATTTGCTTACACCTAAATTTTAGAAAAAGTTAATACACAGTGCTTGGTTAGTTGCGTAATTTAAAGCCATATTTACTATCAAATTACTACTTATTCCACAAGTGACGAATTTAAACAATCTCACTCCGTTACAAAACCCATCTTATTAATGAACAAAGCTTTGAAAATGTTTGTCTCCCTTGAGGTTGTGTATGGCCATGTGAAGTGTGCTTAAGAGAAAATCGGGGATGGACTCAAATATGCCTCAGCGACCCATTCTTTCCTAGACTAAAGTCCGTAAATCAACAAGATTTACATCATCCAAAATCACCCAACGATTATTTTGAAATGTAGATGTAAATTACTCAATTTCAAGGATTTTACACTATTCATTCCACTAATACCGAAACCAGATGTCAATATTGTGAGCGTAAACTCAAGCGATAGAAGAAGATGCTTTATGACCAAATAGTTCTTTTAACTTCACATACGAATATATTTTCTTGGTCACAGCAAACAAACACTTATAGCACTTGGTTCTTCATTACTGCACATAATCTACTTTTTAAGTAACTAACATCTTTTTTCGTGTCAGGAGAATGGCCCGCAAGGAATCAGAAGGAAATCTTAAATCAGAGCATGAAAGTCGAGTAGTACATGAAATTGAAGTTCTCTATTAGTAGATTACATCCGCAAATTCAACCTGAAATGGTTCACTCTTTAAAAACTTACACTGAATTAAAGTTTGAAACATCAAAAGTCCTTTTCTAGGTGGTTTAATTTTCTTGTCTTGGCTCAATTTGAGAAAGTTAAATTTAGAAAATGAATATTGGACTTAAGAAATAATTTTTAATGTAGTTACTGACTCTTCACATTAAATATTGTTCGTTTCTAATAATTTACATCGTGGGTAATGCTCACTCGTAGGTTAAAATTTTTGCTGAACTCCTTGTACATCATCCCCCATTGGATGTGAAGTAATGATTACCAAGTTTTATTACTTTACTTGTAATCGTTCGGGAATTATTAAGCCCGTGCGGTACTTTTTTACACCCTGTATATCGTCTTTGTCTGAAAAACAAGGAAAATTCAACTTGTGACACTCAAAATATCTGAGACCGTACATATTTGAAGATTTAGAAGTAGTCGCATTTTGATCAAAATAGGTTTCTCCGATTTTCTTGATCAAGGCGTTTTGACTGTACGGTCATATATGTAATTGATCAGAACCAGAAATGTATGCTCCTACATTTTCAAAACAATAATGAACCATTCCAACCATTTTAACTTTTTACTCTCTTAACCAAGGCCACTGGAAAACAAAGTAACAGATATATGCCTACTTCTGATTGAAAATTATCACAGCGCTTAACCATACAGCATCATAGGATCTTACAGTAAGAAGACGGCGCCACTCTGTTTAGAAAATTGCATGCAAAGCTGTGAGTAACAGCTAGAAGTGCAATAAATTTAACGAAGAATATTTCAGTTTCACTGACCAGGTCCTCTGTTGGGCCCTAGGAGGAAGAAGCTGGCGCGGCCCCCAGGATAGTTGGCCTCATATCCGTATCTGTCTGGAGCGTCCACGATGTTGAATCCGTACCTGGAGTTTCCTCCTTGACCTCCAAATCCTCCTTGACCTCCAAATCCTCCTTGGCTACCTCCAAAACCTTGACCTCCGCCAAAACCTGGACTTCCGCCAAAACCTGGACCTCCTCCTTGGTAAGCCTTCCCCGCTCTAGGTGCTTCTGGGAGAGCCTCCTGCATGGATGTCTCCACCAGCAGAACCACTAGCATCAGACTTACCTAGGACAATATAATGTGCCATTATTTTAGTTCCTAAAGATTTATAAAAGCTTCATTTAAAATATAAAACATAGAATTTAAAGAGTTTTTGTCAGCTCTAAGACAGGTATGACAGCGTTTATAGTTTAATTTAATTTATATTAGATTATGCATATATTTACTTCCTTTTGTTGTCTTAGGATAAGAATATAAGGAAATTCCTCACTGCACTACTGCTGGGTTGGAGGTTTGGTACGATTATGGATTGGAACTGCCTTGTGAAGATCCATGAGGAAGGTAGGTACTATCTCAGTCTACCTTAGAAAAGGGAGATTATTTGTCTGTTTCTCAGCCTCTTCCAGTTAAATCAGAAAAGTTGGTATCTTAAAGGATGGTTTGTAATATAACCGCTTACGTTTGCTTGCAAAAATATTTAATGCTAAGAGAGCACTCTCTCAAAAATCATCCTCGGCATTAAACTAGCTAGCCCCATATATCAACTCTTTTCTCCAAAATCCAAAAATTGTGGTTACTGACGTTCGGTTTACTCTTGGACATTGAGTTACCCAGATATAAACGAAACAGCGGTTTTTGCTGCGCCCAATATGGAGTCTACTCACAGATATAAACCAGCTAGAAGTGAACTGCACTGTGAATATTTGCACATTATGTGCATAAAATAAAAGCCGTTTTAACTAATATAAACGTTCCAGTAACTCTGCAAAATAGACGTATAAGCAATATTCTAATGTATGATTATACGAGTATATCTACTAGCATGCATGTTTCCAGTTTTTTCTTAATTAAAATTCAAAGAAGTAAATCTTAGTTATCTATAGCAACTATATGCTTTCTTTCATTATAAAAAGAACATTGTGAAAAACTAGAAAATTCGTATGTTAATATTATGCAAAATTAAAATTGCTTTTTAGAAATCAACTTACACTTTAAAATCAATAATTGTTAGTAAATGTTTGAAACATACACTGAGATTGTTGTTTAAGCCGGAATTTGATATGGTAGTCATTTATTTATTGGACACAAAGCAATGTGAAAGAGAAGTTTAGCGTAACATTGAATCAAATTGAACATCAGACGTGCTTTGGCCTTTTGTACAAGCACGATTAGCTCGCGTGCATTCGGCATTCGCTTGTTTCATTTCACTTTGAGTAAGATTAAATTAGCAGCCCGCCAGTTTGCGATTTAACTTTGTAATCCTGACACATGGCGCGTTCGTGAATACCCTTCCAATAGATTTATGGCCTGTAAACTGTACCGCCTACTCATTATCTCGAGTTTTAAGAACATATACTAACGTAACAACTCGTCGAATTCTGCCACATATAGTGATTAACACTTTATATGTGCTTTTAAAAAAATATATAATAAAGCAGGAGCCGTTAGCCAATGTCTATTATATCGTATAATGTTGTGTTCTTGAAATCTATAGATAAATTACCACTGAGACAGAAATTAGTCTTTAGTTTTGGTGGTGGTCAGGAAAGAAGTGTATTAAAAGAACAATATATATTAAAACTTTTGTATCCGTCTAAAACCAAAATGCAATTTGGACTCTGAGAATAATACTTTGAGATAACATTAAATACATGATATGGGATAAACGGTAGTGAAATTCTAAAAATGTTACAAGCACTTACTAGCTCTGTAACGGGTATAATATACTCATGAATACAGTAGCACAGTTTCCTTAATCCCTGTTTAACGCCTAAAATGTGTTCGTATATTTTAATAACGCAATAATTTTTTTAGATTAAACAATTTAGAACTTGCCTTTTTACACGGGGATTCGTAACGAAGAAGGGCATACAGTATGATAGTTTGGCCGTAATGATTACAGTACTCTGTTATATGAGTAATCGTTAAATTACAGTGGAATACTACTATCGATGTTATATGTTACCATGACGATGACCCAAATCTGCACTTTATTTCTTTCATAGTTTTCGAAGAGGAGCATGCAATGAGGTAGGTTAGCCGTGTTCACTACAGTATTCTAACCTCTCATATGAGTAATCGTAAAAACAAAATGGAATCTAAGTATTGACATTATATGTTATCATGAAGATGACCCACATCGGTTCACTATTTTCTGCATAATATTGCCAATAAAGTATGTTATAAATAGCGTATCTTATAGTATACTTCAATTCTTTGTAACTTTACTCTGACAATTATATGAAATAAATATACAGGGGCATTAAAATTATCCTGAATAGTGTAAATTTTGAAGGTATTGAAGCCCTGCATATCAAGTGTTAAAATCTACTTTTTTATTCATTTCCTTAGCCCAAGGGATTGCTCTGTAAAGGGTAGATGGTATATGTTAAAGTTATGGTTAAGTAATCTATTGGTTAAAAGCCGTAAGGTGGTCAAATAGGATTTTAGTTGAGTAGATTGTCTTTAGCTTCATACCCACAGGTAATATTTCTATAAGGAACATTCCCTAGAGAAATCAAAAAAATAAAGTATTAATACCACACCACGAGGAATAATATTTATTATTGTGGACATTCTTTAACTATGCTTCAAGAAAAACTCATGTATGTAATAACTATGGATATTTTGTAACACACATACGGCTTATAATCTAAGTATCTAATATATTTTATTAATGGAATAATACTAAATAGATTGTAGTTTGTAGACAATATACCTTAAGAATAATACGTTTTTATTTATTTTTTAAATATAACGCAAAACTTCATATATAAAACAAAAAGAATGTTCTCATTCCTTTCAGGCACATTTTAAGAAAATATCTAAAAATACAATTTTTATTAACCAATGCAATGATACAAATCAAATTCAAAATTATAATTTTTTACATAAACCGTTCATTCGGAATTTCTAAGAGAGGTAAGTTACATAGACAGATATGCGCTAGGCTAAGCAAAATTGAACGCAAGCTAATTGGTACATCGTTATAATATATCGGCACAAGGAAACTTGTAAAAATATCTACTTATCGCATTGTTTTACATTTACTTATAAAAAACTTTGCATCCAAATATTTCATAAATACTGAATTTTTAGAAAGGTAAACATTACCGCTACACTTTATACTGTTCAGCTCCGTGACATTAAATTACTTAAATGTTAACTTAATACGTACCTTATGAACATTCAGTTGAAATGTAATTCTAATTAATTCAATTTAAAGTTCAACTTCTTCGTAATGTATAATTCGACTGAGTACTTTATATGTACTATTTTTTATACGATCACATGGTTGTATAAAACAAGCAATAATCTCAAATGTATTAATTTTCAAACAAATAAAGGGCAAGATTCCAAATACTAACAATAAACCATTAAAATTATTTCAATTGAAAAGGGGTTTAAAATACATCGTAATTTAAAGATTTCTATTTTCTTACCAGGACTGAGGTATTCATCGTGAATGTATGAAGCACTACTGCCCTGTCCAGAGCAGTGCGGTCCTTTATACTGGTGCCAACATAGGAGGTCTATACCAGGTGCTCTGAGCCCGGTGGTGCAGCGTCTTGCCCTTGACTCCGTCGGTCACGAGTCGCCGAATCTACCACCAAGGCCAAACGTTATTGACATTATGCGACAAAAGCAATTAAACATTGATATAACCGAAAAAGTAATCCGAAAATAATTTCACCGGCTGGTCATTAGCGAATATTGAATGTATCTCTATTTCACCTTCCGCGTGGTTCAGCGATTGAAATCTGATACTGGTACAGATTGCGTCTTAAACATCATAGTGCACTCAACTGTGCACCTGTTGAGAGAATAAAAATACCTCCTCAACTAGATTACTCTGGGAGGCTGCTGGGTAACCTAGGTGTCTATGATTTATAAATGATTAAAAGAGTTCGTTGTAAACGTCTTGGTCACAAGCTTTTATTGGTCTCTTCAGACAGATGTGGACTCCAGAAACCAGGACTCCACTAAGCGATAACTGAATGGGGCTTAACTTAATATTTACCGTGAATCAATCCTTCTCACAATACCTACATTAAGTGTGGTCAGTTATAGTGAAAATCAAGAAAGTACATAATACAAAAATATTTGAAGTAATGTAATTTCCCTTGTGGCAACACCCAAGCTCGAAAAGTAAAATGGGGACCGACCATTACTGCTATAATATTGAGTGTTTTCAGGTTTTAAAGTCATAAGTATAGAGTAGAAACCACTCTGACATTATTTTTATAGTTTGCACAACATACTAACCCGTACCATATGGCGTTTTATTGGCTGAGCGTTAGCGAGGCCTGTCACTCGAGGGGCTGGAAAGTTTCACTTCTGTCTACCTATCTGATTCTGTGTCCGCATGATATCTCGAGAAAACACTAACCTGTATGCTTGAAATTTTGCATGGGGCACCATTCTACATATAACTTGTGGAGCGTTCTCGATGAAGGCGCATACCCCTCCATCGGATTTGCCTGAACGTTAGAAAACATTTTTACGTTGGTCTTATTGGTAACCTTGATGGTAATGATAAAATTCCAAAATAAATCAATTTTGAAACGAACTGAGTAAAATCATTTGACATTTTAATACGTAACATAGTATCACAGGCAGCCTACTGAAATGAGTTATAGACTTGAATATGTGCATGTAACCACGGTGTAGTCTCTCTGTTTCGTGACACGTGCTGGGGCGTCCTCATACCTTCCTATACTGTGTTACATGTGCATGTCCATACATTCATCAGTGTGTATGTATGTATATATATATATATATATATATATATATATATATATATATATATATATATATACTCGTATATTGTAAAGCACTTGTCCCTATAGTAAACTGCATTCAAATAATCATTTGTGAACAAAAGTAATGTACATATATAACACCAAAATATGTATAGCCAGCCACCTTTACATAACACAAATGTACATTTTTATCTATCCTGAAATGGTCATGTTATACAAATAATATGGATATTTCTAATCGTATAAAATAATATATTATTTTCATATAACAATTTCACATTCTATTGTTATTCAAGCGTATCCATAGAATATACCCAAAAACATAGGTCAAACACGCTTTTAAACTGTTTTAAAATAAACACAAGAAATCTTTTTAATGTCTTATTTGTATCCAAACTTATTTGTATAGGATAACTATTATTCCTTTAAAACATAAAATATAATACAACTCTAAATATTCCTTCCGCAGAGTCGGAAGAAATGTATATTCCATGAGTGAATGTCAGTTTTAGGTATAAAATTGATTATTTTGTCGTTGGTTTGGAAGCAATCAGACATTGCGTTTGCAAGCGTACACACTTCTGTTATATCCTATAATTTTCAAACCTTTAAACAAGAAAAATCTGAAAATCTTACTAATCATTAAAAATGTTTTATAAACACAACCTTTCCTTTTCAAAACCTTAAACTACCGGTAAAGAAAACTTATGGTTTGAAAACTTACGGGATATAAATAGTCATTAAGTGTAAAAATTGTTAGTATTATTCAACGTTTTAAAAATCATTTGATGTTATATAAATCTGCCTATTTCAATCGCCCTCGTAACGGAATTTCCGGAATTAACAATTATTCAATTACATTGTGGGAATAATAGTGAACGCGATTATTACCGTAGTTCTTAATAGACTCAGACCAAACTTGGTGCATGAATAATACTTGTAAATAAGTTGTAAGAGTTCATTATTCCAATCTTAACCCAGAAAAAGTTTCAAGATGGCAGCCATTCTCAATCGAGCATATGTTTTACCCAACTATTTCACCAAAATAAACCCAAAAATATAAATATTTTTAATATATTAGGTAACTATAAACAATTTTGTTCTTTTACCGCTTTCCATATCTCTTGATGTTTCAAGATGGTGGCCATTCACACTTTATGCAATATAGTGCAAAACTAAAAAGTGTTTTAGAATTCTCAATTAATGATTAAATGTATAAATGTACAGCAATGATTGTTGTTATGTAATAATTTATATTTTCGGAAAAGAGGCGTACGAAGTTTCAAGTAGTATGCAACATTGTTGAAATAATCGTGAACACGATGACTATCGTAGTAATAGATTCAGGCTAAACTTGGTACAGATACCGCATTTACATATAGCCTGGACGAGTTCGTTAGCTAGTTATCAATAACCAATAAACGTTTAAAAATTGCGTTCTTTCGTATTCTGATAAAATTTTTATCTCGGATATTTCATAATATAAATCAAAATTTCAAGCGTTTTCAAGCAAATTGTATTCTTAGATATTTTTTCATAGCTATCAAGGTTTTAAGATGGGGTCACTTAAATGTAATTTAGATGGGTTATATAAATATAATCATTATAATTGATTATATTTACAAACATAAGTTTGAATTAGTTGTAGCTAAATTAAGTCCAAGTTCTCTAAAAACAAACTTTGCACGCATATAACAATTTATGTCTTGTAAGGTTTCATGATTATGGAGTTTCTAAATGTTTGAAAGTGTTACGACTATATTAACCTGCCAACGTTGAAAGTAGTTAAAATAAAGGTTGCGGAAAATAAAAATCTCAACTAATGTCAACACCTTCAGGTGTTGTTATTTATCTATGTCTTATGGTAGCGCGATTAAATTTTAAATTCAAATCCTAACCACCGCAATATAGAACCTTTTATCGGTTAATAGTTCTCTCCGCTCTTATGTAATAAATGCATAGGTTCTATCTCCATGCCAAGTTTAGTTTTAATCATTTAAAAATTGTGCCATTTATTATATTTATTTGTTTTGCCGCTGAGTTATTAGAGACTTATCGACGCTATGAAAAACCATCATCTTAGGTATACCTAAAAAGTGTTATTAGTTAAGTTTAATGTTTATATTTTTATTTTACATTTGGGTGTTTAATATTGTGAAACAGTTAAGATAGATGTTTTGCGTACAATAATGAACTGTCACCGTATGGAAACGATGTGCTGATTAAAACAAGCTTTCAAACTAATCCAAGTGCTTTCTCCGTACCAAGTTTAACTTGAATCTTAAATTATGACAGACGTCGTGTTTACAAACTTACATTATATTGCATAAGCCCATACACACATGTACTATATGTATTTATAGTCTGGTATTTACAACGGTTTTGTTTTCTGAGGGCCGTGATGAGATCGACTACAATAAGAAGCGTCTATTAAATCTATCTAAATACCAATAGCTACAATTCCAGGAATAATAATTGTACATGTACTAAAAACATAACTTAGTCAGAAATATAACTATCAATTAACACAACTTTCCAAAACCTAATACCATATAAAAAGTTCGGAAAGATAAACCCGTAATCCGCAATAGTCATAAAGGGCGTTGATTATTATTTTTATAGATTTATTAGGAAACAAAAAGCTTGGTATTTTGCTCCTTTCTAGTGGAAGTTTTGCCGACTGATGTAAAAAAATGTCTTATGGTTAATTTCAATTAGCCTTCTCCAATAATAACAGATTGCTTTCAGAAGATTATTTGATTTTAAAACATTATAAAAATGTATAAGTGTTTGTTTTTATATTTAAACAGTAAAAACATCTGAATGCATGTAGAAGCTTTCTTTAAAACATCTGTTAAGAATTCGTATATCCTAAAAGAGAATGAGGTCGTCTACGTATTAAGTCACAAATCCTTGTGTAATGATGATTTGACATTGTTCACCTATAGCAAAAAAGAACAGAACAATCGAAGGATTAAACTAAGATTCACCGAACTTTTTATTGGTGACAAAGCATAGTCTACTATGGGTCTTATTTTGTTGAAATTTAATATACCTTCTTAGTTAAATTTACAAACTTGTATGTACGATATTTTTAATTCCAAAATATCGCGACTAAACAGATTAATAGACACGGTCTAATTCCATAGAGGAAGAATAATCAAACAATGTAGAATTATTCTATGATCCTTTGCCCAATTTATCTCAACTGTTAATTTCCCTTCCCCTAAACTAAAGTAGTATTCTGAAAGAATATCATTCCGGTTCACGAAAGATAACATACTATTTTAAAAAAATAATATTTTACATTCTTTAAATAGTATTGGCAATAAAGCGATTGCTCCGTAATTATTCCAACACGTCTCTGTACCTGAAAAAGGGAAGAAATTATACTTAATTAAGGAAGAAACTTTAATTTTTATGTTGAATAATTAATAGGCTTTCAAGTATACCTCACCCGCGTTGCAATATACGTTTGGTGATTTGTAAACCTCACACTCTGTAAGTGGGGTACTTGATTCCAGTTGATACATGGTAGGCTTCCTCTGCAATTGATGTCATTATATACATCCGCTAACTCTTTAAAATATGAGGAAAGGAATGGATTTTTCTAACTTATCTAGGTTACTATATTTATTGTTGTTATTTAACTATAATGTGTTGTCTGGCTTCGTTGTTCAGACTACTCATAATTTTCCAAGCAATAAATTATAGTATTATTTGTAAACATTTTTATGTCTTTTTCAATATTGTAATTGATTCTTTTCTAACTTTGAACTTTTTTATGATTCAATCAACAAATATTCTAACAAAACATTGATAAATTAAATTTCTTTCTTAAACTCTTAAAATACTGAAAACTTAATAATGAGTCCAAATTCCTACATATAACAAATTCAACAAATTGAAGAGTGTGAAAAATATGTTGTCCCTTAAATTTGTGATTTCTCTTATACTTAAATTTTAACAGACAGAGAATCATACAGAAAAGAAACTGAGACCAAAATTACGCTGAGCGAAATTTCGTGGTTGGACTTGCACTATGCTAGAACACCTTCTTATCTACGTACAAATAAAGTTTCATGCAAAAAGTCTACTTACAAAATCTTTCTCAAGATATCTGTCCTCATGATATATTCAAATGTTTGTTCATTAAGTTAGGTTTCATAACAATGTTAGAGTGTACTAACAACCGAGAGTGCACTGGAATTTATTATTGTCGCCGACTTTTAACATTGACTTTCGACTCTCTTATTTATTTTGGTTATACGTTATGAATATAAATGTCAAATGTTCAAATCACATTCGAATATACTCAGTTTTTTTTGTTTTTTTTTTTTTTATTCTGCCATTGCATTCGCTAATGTTCAGAGAAATCACATGGAATGACATGCACCACGTCGAACTCAGTGTTGCTCATATAGAAATGAAGCTTAATACAAATTTTAAAGTATGTAGGTTATTTAGTTTTCGACTTAAGTGCGGACAGACAGACGGAAATAGTTTATCCATCCTCTAGAGTGGCAGGCTTCGATAAAGCTCAGCCAATAAAAATACAGTTAAAATTAATTTGATGTGTACCTTTATTCAGACAACCATAACAATCATTTATTATAACATAACATATTGTGAGATTATATTTCTTTAGTAGTACTCAGAGTATTATTACAGACTTTACGAATGATGCTGAATGCTTTCCTAAAGCGAAGATAATAGAGGTGGCCTTGAGGTGCCCGACTACAGTTGCCAATTCTTCTAAAACTCTTGGTAACGAACCATTCATATTACGCCAGTCGGCCATTAGCCCTTGACAATGGCTGTCCTCGCGCCTTGCTGGACATTCTGGGTTTTCCACAACACATGGTCTTTCCCATTTGAGTCCTGGGTCACTTTTTGGAGTGCAGTAAAACCTGTAATGTCAGTTTAATCATTCAGTATTTGCAACATCCATTCTCACTCTTGTATCGCCTCTAACACTTCCAAACATACTCTAAGGGTTTCGAATGTTGAAATGACGTAAGGGAATTATGATGAGTGGTAACAGCGACCAGTTTAGTCCAATAAAATATGACCTTGTAATATAAAAACAAAAACAGCTAAATTTCATTATGTGTACTGGCTGAGCGTTTGCGAAGCCTATCACTCGAGAGGCTGGAAAAATCTAATTTCTGCCCACCTTTCTATTCATCTGTATGTCTGCACGATATCTAGAGAACAAACTAACGATTAGTACCCATGGTTACAACGAGAAAATCGCTAATTAAATTAATTTCCAATCGAATAAAATGTATTTGAGATTTTAATATTTTTAATTTTTATTCATAGAGTAGGAAGAAACTATAATAGGGTGAAAAGCCAGTTTTAAAAGTGTGACAAGATTTGTTTTCAGCCCACTCCTGCATTGTAGTACCCTTCCTAGTTCACCGGAAATGTTATTATTTGAACACTGCTATGAAACTAATGAACGTATCATGAAATGTGAATACGTCATGTGACAATGTATCTCGAAAAAGATGTATATGCAGGCTGAAATTGATGTATATATAGATAAGAATAAGTTCTAGAGAATTTAGATTAGCGTCATGGAAGCCTATACTCAATAAGCTGACCCGCATTGTCTTTTGTCTACCGGGAGAATGTGACGATTTCTTTTCTGAATGATTGTCTGTCTGTCTCTACGTCCACAGGACATCTTGAGAATGAGATGAGCCAAAGGTTTGAAATTTTGATACAACCTCAGCGAATACCGTTACGCGATACATGGCGTGGTAACAGCCAACTAATCATTTTATGTTTTGTTATGGAAAGAAATAGGCTTCGCTAACACAACCAATTAATTGTAATACATTTTTTTATTTAGGTTTGTTTCCGTTATATATATATATATATATATATATATATATATATATATATATATAAGATATATATATATCTTTCCATTCACGCAATTTCTAGAACCCATAGACGAAGATTTGCATAAAGTATCATTTCTTTATAAGCAATTTCGTTCGATGATTATGCATGCTTGTTAGCATTACATGTTATTTGGCTTAACTTTAGTATACATTATATATATATATATATATATATATACATTTTTGCAGGACAAAGAAAACTTTTCCTGCTTATTTCCTTTAGCAACACTAGAAAATCCAAATGTTCAAACAATGGGGTTGAAAATATGACCCTGTTCTCAGACCAAGCTTTTCTTCAATAATAAATAGAATTTGAAATAGTGTAAGAACTGCACCAGTAAATACATCCCATACCTCATTATAATTCTAACTATAATATCTAAAATATTCTTAAATCTAGAGTAGAAAATCTTCTCATGGTTACTGGACATAAGACTAAGTTTTTTTAATAAGTAGTTAATATGAGTCCTCCTGCACAAGTCGAACTTTAAATTATTTCAGATTATATATTAAGTTCGACTACTAACAAAGTAGGTATTTACAATTACTATCACAGGAACAGGCATAAGAGTTAAATTAAGTTGAATATTCTGTTTAAGAATCTCAAATGTCAATGGCTCATATGTAGCTACAACATACGATTGTTTATTTTGTCGTATTTTATTTAAGATAATTAATTTACTTAGCTTAAGTGGATATAATATTTAATGTCTTGATTAGTTTATAATTCAAAGTTGCGTAATTGTTGTCAAAGCATACTCATACCTATTATTGAAGGGTCATCAGCAAAAGTATGGGAACCGAATTTCAAGGAGAGCAGATCATTAATATATATCAGAAATAGATTAGAACCCAAAACTTCTCCTTGAGGAACCTTAATATACTCCACGCACATTACTATGACGCATTTAACTATCTGGTTAAATTTAACATCTGCTTTAATTTTGTTTACATCTTTAACCAACTCAAGTATGACCTCATCAATTATGCATTTCCTACTTGTACAGTGAAATTTCAGTCGTCAAAGTAATATCACGATATATTCCAACAGTAATGTACCACTATGTTCGTAAATACTTTCTTAACAGTGTCAATCAATCACTAAGTCCGAGCAATTTTTAATATTGATCTTCCTCTTTTTCAACAGGTGTTTCTCTTTTCATATTGTTTAAGATAAATTATGGCTATTCATGCACTTATTAAATGCATGTTTTCCAAGCATGCAGCAATGTTTCCAGTAAAATTTAGTGTTTTACAAATCACCATTTTTCATAAAAGTATTTTATTTACTTAAATGTTACATGGCTCTTTAGCCATGTAACATGTGTGGTTGTAAGGTGTATACATTGTTTAAAATTTACTACTTTGACAGTTTGTATTAATTAATTGTAAGTATTAATTTTTTAGTTTTTGTTTTGTTATTTATAATATGTAAAGTATATTTAATTTACTTCAGAATCAATTTTATATGAATCAGCATAAGATAAATAAGTGATTTGTAGTTTATTTCAAATAATACACTGAACAATCTTTTACTGGCGCTTGTTAAAATTCCTATGACGGCTTTAATAAAGCAAACCTTAAACGAACGATTTTACATTTTACCTCGCGTGTGTTATTATAGAGTTTATATGCATCTTCCACAATATGGTATATCCATTATTAATTAAAAGATAACTAAATGCTTCCCTGGTAAAATACTCAGTATAAAATATTGATCCTTGATTTTGTAGCATAAATCCAACCACCATTTACCATAGGTGTATTTTCAGCAATGTTTGTCTCGAGTTTTAAAACAAAAAACTCTCCTTGCTCTGTCCTTTGTAAACCCCCTGTGTTTTCCAACTGATTCTTCTGGTCAGCCAGTCAAAACAGACTGTTAAATTATTCTCTGTCGTCTCCACTGACTTTTTGTATAAACTCGAGAACTAAGCTATTTCCTTTGAAGCATTGTTCTAACGTTACGGCTCTTTTAGGAGCGTTAATTACATTTAACTCCACTTACTACAAGAAAGCAAGCTGAATAAAAACTATGTTAATTTAATTAGTTTTATTGCTTTTTAGGAAGTGTTTTACTGCAATACTGATGATTAATGTGATAAAATATTGGATATGTTCATATAACCTGTAACTGTGTTAGTCACATTATTACAATTGAGTTAGTATGTGATAAAATTTAAAACTTGTTATTAAACTAAGAGGTGTTAAATGATAAACTCGTAGATTTCCCTTTTAAAAATTTACAATTACAAAGGTTTTTTAATCGATCAATTTTTAAACACATGCTTTTAAAGTATTCACCAATGACATTCTAAAGCTCAACGACTCACTGAGTTCATAATCATAATTAACTTTATTTCCTCAAAATTAAAGTTTACTAGGTAAGTAGAATGTTCTTACATCTAAGTATAATAATAGTTTCGTAAACATTAGTACAATTTAAGAACATGCTTTAGGAAATAAATAAGACATGTAAGGTCAAATCCTGTGTAGAGATTTCATAACAGAAAAATGTTATGCAGGTCTACTAGAAGGAGCCAAGAGTAAACGCTAGTGTTAAGCCAAGTCTCGTACTAGGCCTGACACTCAGAACGCGCTGTAAACAGCTTGCTACGCGCGCGCGCGCGCACGCACACACGCACACACGCACGCACACGCACGCACGCACGCACGCACACACACACACACACACACGCACGCACGCACGCACACACACACTTGCATTCTCGCATCTTTATTGGAAAAGGTTATATATCACAAGTGAGTGATATGCAAATGTATTTATATCAGATAAGATAGAGTTGGAAGTTTTGATTTTAATTTTTTCAAGATACACTCAAGAGAAATTGAAATAAAACACATCACATAAATAATTACTGTATTCCTAATTACCATTTTAGGGTTGAAAATTGTAAGCGCAAACCAAATAAAAATTGAATTTTATCCCTGGAAGTATTTCCTTGATATTTTGAAAAGTTGTAGTCACAGTAATTTGGTTTGCAAGAATACAGATATGTGTTGATAAAATAACCGATTAGTGGTTCTAGTAACCAATAGTATTAGTAGTATTTTTCAGCTGTTTAAGAGGTGGGGAAGTATTGGCAAAGGCTTTCGTAAGCCAGGTTCTTCAGTTGTGGAAAATTTTGAAACGTTTGAAAAACAATGGAAATCCACCTGAACAAAAATTACAACTCTGTGTTTCGAGGACTGAAATCCATCTTCTTATTCAGGTATCAAAAATTCCTTATAAATCACAAAATGTTAAAAATTAAAAATTGCGGCAATGGATTCCCCTGAATGTCACTGCCTTGAAGCAGCAAAAACAACACGACACGCGCACCAAAGAAACTGGAAGACTGACGACAAAACCAATATCAGCATTTCCTGTTGTATCGTGACGTGCTATCTGAAATAGACAACAAACAGGAGATGGTTGCGAGGGAGCAGACTACAGGATCGCCTCCAGCCTTATGTTATGGTCCTGGACCTCAGTGTCATAGTGTGTGAACGAATTTTATCAGGTGAGGTTTGTTTGTTAAAATCTTTTTATGTTTTATTATTAATCTTTTTAATATTGGTTGCAAAACGTAGTCTCATAGTGTTTGTAGCATAAACAATGGAAATCTTAAAAATCCTAGTATCCTTTCAAATCATCCGACGCCGATAATAAACTTTAAACAAAGAATTTTATTTCACGATTTAATACAATTTAAAGTTTACATATACCAGTAATCATAATGTCCTAAACTAATAAGGATCAAAAATTGAAATCAAAGGATGTATTAAAAAAGCATACCGAATAATATGGAAATTTTAATAATATTGTGGGTATGAATAAATAAGATTGCATACCACTTCCTTAGTGAATCCAATTTTCTTAATTAAGTATCTGGATTTGACAATGGGACAGCACCCCTGAAATTAGCCATCTAGTTAAACAATCGACTGATATCGACCACATTTGTTGTCTTATTTATTCATAATCAAGCATGAGTCCAGGAGGTAACACATGTATAATATTGTAAAAAGCCATAATAGCAATAAGCGCAAATATTTCCTTATGTTATTAACTGAAATCGTTTAAATATTTTTGGGGTGCACACTTTCTTATTATTACTTATGGTGGTTCTACTAGCCGTTACTATCCACATATGTAACTATTGATCTATGGATAGTACTAAGTGACTGATGACTGACAAGGGATATGGTTGTTATAACAATATTTCTTATTTACACGCGAACAGTTGATGGCAGCCATTACCCATACGAGTTTTGTTATATTTCCATTTTCATTAACAGAGACAAAGGAGGGAAATATTAAACAAGGAGATAAATGACATAACTGGCATGATTTTTATTTCATCGTATGTTTTCTTACTAATATCTAACCATTGTTGTACATTCCACATATATTCTTAGTATTTTAACCATAAATTGAAATCTTAAAATATTTCAACTCACTCATAATTCTAACCTCTTTTATTTTACCCGACCTCTAACCTATATTGATACTTAAATATCTTAGATATCGACATCATAGAGATATAAATAAATGATCAACCAACACGATTTCGTGAAGACTTTAGGTACTACTCCAAACAAATAGACTATCTCTTATATTATTATAATCGAGAAGTTTAAATCGACCTCATTTTTAATGTTATGCATTAAATAAACGGAAGTAGAGATAATTTGAAACAAAACTTTATCGTGAAACTTTAGTCTCTCTTCCGACTTATTCTTCACTAGCCTAAATTATTTCAATTTTTACTGAAATTTTGGGAACTATTCAATAAAATATCGTGAAATATTGAGGGAAAATTCGAGAAAAATCAGAGGTAGGCTACTTATAAAAACACTTTCACTCTCCGAATTCAGGGCTCCATCTTTCAACTTAATTCTAACATGGATCAAGACATCGGAATATCTTTTAGTGAATATCACTTATCACAGAATTGTTCGAATTGGAATGTAAAAGGAATATCCTCATGTTTGAATGTCTCGATGATTGATGCACAATCACACAAAACCAAGTGAGCGGACGTGGCCGAAATTTGGCATGTACTATTTGGCACAGTAGGAGGTGTATAGCTGTGCTCGCGACCTTGGCCAGTAAGGGTGGTGGCGAGGCAAACTGAGGGAAATAACTGCGTTTGCTCTGCAAACATAAACCACAGTTTTTCTGGAGATTCAAAGGCCCCAGAAGTTTAGGCGAACCTCGTGACCATTTAACTGGGAGACCACCCAACAGGGAGATTAACTTTGGCTGAGGAGATGGGAAAATTGGCGAATGGATGTGCGATGAGTGAATGCGGAATTATATGTATAAGTGTGATCTTGATGTGGTGAGAGTGGACAAAATTAGTTATTATAGTGACGTTTGCTATACATGTTTATTGCAATAAAAAATGATTGATTGATTGATTGATCGTGCCCCGACGCGCGCACACATTGACTCGCGCGCAGGCCGTCTTACCTAACGTCACTTCTATTTCGAAGACGCACAGACTAGGGTTTAGTCTGCAAATTTCTAATTTTTACATTTTTTATTTCATGTTAATATTTTTAGAATTTAAATAAAGGATTTTATTTCATGAAAAATCCTGTTAATAAGTCAAATAAATACTATATCTCTTTGATCGCAACGACATTTCTATAGACTATTATTGTTAAAGAGGTCCCGCTAAACGAAGAAAACAAGTTTCCCCCAGTTCTACATCTACATAAACAAGTCTAAGAAGATCTTTTGTCCATAGACACTAACACGGGTTTTATAATTCTGTACATTTATAGTAAAAGTTAGATAGCTACATTGTTATCTGCATTACAGTACTGACCAAGCTTAATATTTGCTAACACGTACAATTTTCCTAAAGTTTTGTTACTATTAAACTTACTCTGCTTTCAAGTAATGTAAACAAATTTATAATAATAGTAAAATAATTTACCATGTGGTTTTTCTGTTATAAAACAATGTTTACACAGAACAGTTGATTCATCATTTTTGTTTATTTATTTCTAGAAATACATTACATAACATTTGATGGAAAATTGTATTTGCAATCTTTAAATATAAATATTAGTATTGATTTTTCTATTACGTATTGAATGTTTATGTAACTTTACTGCCATATTTAATATAGGCCGCTATATATGCGTTATCAGGGTAAAAAATCCAACACAAATTGGTCGTTAAATATATAATTAATTCAAACCATTATCCTACAAACGCAAAACCTGAAATAAGAGCCACTCGCAATTTTGCTTAACCATAAAACTGAATAGTATTACTTTATCTCTAGGAAGTTTTTTATACCAATAAAAATTGGTATACGAAACCCCCAAGACGTTCCTAATATTCAGTTTGAAATTTTGGAAGAAGTTGTGGGTAACTGCTAGTTATATTATAAATATTGTCCTCTATTGTGTTTTGCACTTATCTATGAACTATGTTATGCTAAACGATCACATTTGTTTTAATAATATTTTCCAATATTAAATGGACTGATTTATCAACACCCAGCAAAATATTATACAATTTAATATGGAGAGGAATCAAGGAAATATATAAAACTAGTGAAAAATGGAAAAAAAAGGTAAAAAATAATGTGCTTGAAAGAATGCCCAGAGCAATTTTATACCATAAACCGGATGCCGACGAAATGTAGAAATGCCCAGGAAAATACGGTAAAAACCTATACTTTTAAGACAAAACAAGTTCTAGTCTAAACCCTGAAAGTAAGAGAGAAGAAAAACAATATCATAATAGTGGTATTACTCACAAAGAAAGCCTCTAATTGGGGTCTAGGTTTAACAAAAAACATAATCGTAAACGTAATCAAAATATATTGACCAATCAAGCAATAAATAACACAATATTTAAATTGTGCTCTTTGTTTTTATATATTTCTTCGATATTATATTATTAGCAAAATATTTAAAATAACAAAGATTGTTCTGGTCGAGTGCGAATCTAAATTAAGATTACTACTACATTAATTGGGAAGTGGACCAAATCCCTTGACCGAGCGGCTGGATAAGGAGCGAGCCACACGGGCTTAAGCCAAATTTAGGCCTAGCTTGAAGTAATGTGATAAACAATCCCAGGTTTGAATCCTAAAGAGTAGAGGAGGTTTTTTTGTAATACTATGTTTAAATTATTGTTAAAATTACACCCTAGACTGAAAATTTACATCATTAAATTTTATTATTTTCCATTTTATACTTTTGAAAGGCCGGGTTCTCTAACCCTCCCTGATCACGCCCCAGAACAGTGTACATAAACAATTATTAACACCTCTCAAAACGTGTTCAGGGTTACTACACAACCAGGGGTTTCGTATTATAAGGGCAACCGTAATATTTCAATCTCCTTTTGGATATTCGCTTAGAAATCAATTATACAAATATGTTTAGTTGATTGGGCGGGAGGCTTTTCTCCTCTCTCCATCTTCCCGACAGACAACCCAATCTTTGCTTCCCTAACTAGTTGTAGCTCATATATTCAACGGAAACTGAAAGTAAGTAAGCAGTTAATTTTATATTATTAAAACACTGCACTTACATTTTTCTCGTTATGTGTGAGCTAAAATGGGCCATGATGAATAGTTTATCTCTGTTCCCAAACATTGCAATCACTTGCCTAGATCACTTAAATATAATTTACATAAAATTCACTTGATTTAAAAAGTTGCATTTGCGTTACATAAATTAGGTAAGCATTCATCATATAGATCATTTAATTATTCATTCATATTAATTTTGTCATTCGTTTAAAGTGTACAGTTTTTTTAGTTAGTTCACATGTCTTTATCGTAATAATATGAGGAATATTAGGTTATTAAACCATCCAGCATAACTAAATCATATAATATGTACATATTTCATGCATTTCTTTACTAGGGTTATATATATATATATATATATATATATATATATATATATATATATAATTTCAATAAACATTGAATCGCAAAAAGTACTTGCTCCGCCGGGAGCACTATCATGTGATACACTATCACATAATCGTTTATATATATATATAAACACCAGGAATGCATATAATTTAATCTTTTCATTAGCATATATATTTTAGAAATATTATTATAAAGAATAAAATAATTTATAAAAAAGAGACATAAATATAAAGACGAATTCTGTACACTACAAAGATATCCTTGTAAATTAATTGTTTGTAAGTTGGTAACGCATTATAAATACAATTTTATGGTTTGTAG
The DNA here is from genome assembly GCF_021130785.1 of Homalodisca vitripennis. Classification (NCBI taxonomy): domain Eukaryota; kingdom Metazoa; phylum Arthropoda; class Insecta; order Hemiptera; family Cicadellidae; genus Homalodisca; species Homalodisca vitripennis. Next base: position 77,943,889 of record NC_060209.1, read on the forward strand.
CTTTTAACCCTCCAACTGGCGGTCATTTTTTCCTGTAGTGGCGGCATGTTTTCGAGCCTCGTGCAAGGGTTTTTAAAAGAATTTATTAAAAATATAAATTAAAAGTAATATATATAGAAGTATATATTTTTGTGTTCAGAATTAAACATATAATAATATTAGTATTTAAATTTGGCCTTAAAAAAATGTTGACTAAAAATTTTTTTTCCATGAAATTCAAAATTTACATTTTTTTTTTTAAATTTGGGGGGGACCATACCTAGCAAACCAAGTTATAGTAAGAAAACTATAAAAGTGAGAGAGCCATTTTGTGTCAAATTTATTCTAGTTTCAGAAACACATAAGCATTATACAAATTTATGAAACTATAATAACACTATATAACAAAAAGCAGCGATGCGCATAAATTGTGAAATAGGGTGTATATGTAAGAGTTTGCTAATAAAAGTTTTACTAATACAGTTTTACTTCAATACATGTTATATTGCATATTTTATTACTCAGAATGAAGTAAACTATACAGCAGTAGTAAAATAAATTCCATAACTTTTTTTTGAAGAGTCCAAAAAAGTTTCATTTTGTCATTACTCAAAACTTTTGCGACAAATTTTCGAGAAATTTATTTATTCTAAAATATATTTATTTGCACTACTGCAATATTTAACAATTCACCACACACTAAACACAACACTAAAACACAAATAAACCTACTAAAACTTACTAATAAACACGACTCGTCACATCAACAACTCAGACGGCATCGACAACATGGCGGTCACATCTTTTACATTCCAAACTACGAACTAGGTACGTTGTAACTACAATACAAAGAGGAATAAAACTATAGTATTCCTTAGGCTTTTTTTCCCCGAATCCAATGGTGCATGAATCGAATCACGAAATGGTGAATTATGGTGTATTCACGTTGCCGGAATATACTGTAATGAGTGATTATGCAAGGGAATGTTTGTTCATCAAAATTTAGATGAACAACAATCCACAATGGGTTGTGTTTATCAAAATTTTGATGAACAACAGTTGGAGGGTTAATAGTAAAAATAATAATAAGGTAAATATATTCGTTGAAGGTGAAGTAGTAAAAAATGTTAAATAATAAATAGACCAACATCTTTCTTTGAATATATGAAACGTTAATACATATGTAAGCAACGTTTTCATAGAGAGATTCGGATGTACTGCATCCCAGTATAAATATATTTTGACATGTAAATACTTTTCTAATAGCTTTAACATTCATTAAAGGATAGATTTTTATCTTTCATCTCCACGTAAGATACTAAGACTAAAAAAAAAACCTTGGGATCATTTTGGGTTCTGTGTGTTCGTTATATTTCTAACACTCTAGTCGTTAAAACTCTTGTATTTTTTTGGTACAGTTTTTATTATTGCTACTATAAATGCCCTAACATATGATAAAAAGTATTTATGAGTACTACTTAGAACTGTCTCAATCCATTACTTAGTTACATTTCATGCGTTACAATTGATCAATTAGTATTAGAATTCCAGAAACCAGACTTCGATGTAATCAAGGATATAGCCTCGCAGTCATACAGGGTTATCTATAAGATTGGTGAAAGGAAACATTACATTCATTACAGCCCTATAGAAGATACATAAACTATAGAACCCTATTTTCCATACACTATGTACTTTTACAACCTTCAGATTAGATTACAGCCCTATATGACATAGGGACAGATATACATAAGGATAGGGGTCACCTTCCTAAATATAAAATCTCAACTTCAAATAAGGTCAAATTCATACGTGTTTTCAGCCCACAAAACATAAAAAAGTTTAAATTATTTCCCTAGTCTCAGACACGTGACAAAGTATATCAAACCCATTCGGCAAATGATATGTTCATAATTTTTTTCAAACATTTTGATCATATACTTCAATATTTCATCCGCAATTGTCCAAAAAAATAGTATAAAATCCTGTAAGACCTAAATGGATCACTGCGGAAGTTCTTGATAGCCGTTTTAGATTGCAAGATGCTCATATATTGCAGTTGAACGATCCTCCGGAGCTCTGACTCATTACAATCTTCTAAGGACACAACATTGTAACCTCATCCAAGCAGCGTCAAATCTAGGCAGACTGAGGAATCCATATCTAGAAACCGTAAACCAGCGATAAAAACTTATTAACAGCTGCAGACAATACAATAAACCACAAAGTCATTGTGCGAGTGAACTGGAAGTCGATAGGAGGGTTAACGGTGATCTTAAAGAGATAACCTCAATTTTCAATTTCTCCTTTGTCAACGTATCACAGCTTTTATATGAATCAGTTTCATCAAATCCTGCATCTGTTGCACACTATTCCACTGCTGTCTTAAAATACACCCCAGACTCTTACTTTTTTGGAATATTGAGACTTCTGAGATAATAAAATCTATTTAATAATTAAATAACAGCAGTTCAACTGGTATCTTTAGATTTTCATCCTCTATAATTAAAAAAATGTTTTCAGAAAGGCTCCATTACTAACATTTCTTTTAAATTCCTCCATCTCCCAAGGTGTGTTCCTCACAGACTTAATAATAAACAAAGCCACTCCCTTGGTTAAAAATGGCTTTAATACATTTGACATAAATTCGTATAGACCAATCTCTATTTCTCCAATCTTTGCTGAAATATTCTAAAAGATGGTTCATACCAGGCTTTATACTTTCTTATAGAGAAATAATGTCTTAACACCTTTTCAATTTGGATTCGGGCGTAATTGCAACACCTCATCTGCCACAGCATACGCACTAAAGAAAATTCTGTCTTCCCTCGATGCTAGTGAACACACTCTGGGATTATTCTGTGATTTAAGCAAAGCCTTCGACGTGGGCGACCATTGCATCCTCCTAGATAAATTAGAAAGATATGGCAACCGTGGACTCTTTCTGGACTGGTTCCTGTCATACATTTTTGGTACAGTTCAGGTATTCAAATCAGACATTTTGAAAACATTTACCAATCAGACATTGCTGTTATAAAAACTGGAGTACCTCAGGGCTCAGTGTTGAGAACCTTGTTTTTCTTTTGTATATCAATGATCTCGCGGACTATCTCATTAATAATCACAATAAAGTTTCACTTACGTTATCTCTCTTTGCCGATGACACTTGTTTAATTTTTTATTACACCGACTATGATTCTTTTTGCCAGCACTTCTTCACAACCTCATCAAGACTCTCAGATTGGTTCTCCTTTAATAAGCTACATTTAAATCAATCAAAAACGCACATAATTCAATTTGATACTCATAGGATATCGAATTTATACCCGCAAGTTTATCTGAATGTCCATCGTCTTGATTGCATACCTTCAACCAAATTTCTTGGCCTCCTCATTGATTCTGAGATAGGACTCTCACGTAACCAAATTAGTTAAAATGTTGAATTCAACTACATTTGCCCTGGGGTAAATTTCCACGTTTTCATCAAAAGACATTCTCAAACTGGGTTATACTGGCTTATTATTATTCAAAGTTCAAACTGTATTAAATACACGATTTCAGCTCAGTCCAGAACATAACAACATGAATAATTAAAACAAGGTTTGTAGTCTCAAAACTGTCCTTGATGAGGATAATCGTAACGCTGATGCAATGAAGCCATGGAGGCTCCTCTTCAAGAAAGTAGACGAGGCCAAGGTGTTTACTTCTCAGAGAAAACACTTGAGTAAGATCACATCATTGAAACTCGATATTGAAATATTACAAACGTAATCTGTTCCGTCTGACAGACTGAGTTTTAGGATATAATACTTAGAAAATCTTTTATCAATCAATGTAGAACTTATTAGAATATACAAATATTCATTTATTACACTACCTTGCCACAAAATGAGATATTACTTTGTACATTAACAAACTAGTAGGAAATTATTTTGTGAAAGCATCACTTCTGACTATAGTTGTGATTGGGGATTTTAATAGAATAATGGATATTTTCAGTCATTCAAATGATACGTTACTTAAAATTTTACAATATACAAGTGTACTTATCTAATTTCACAAGTTAGTATATACTCGTATCATTGCTATATTTATATAAGTGGTTATTTAATATTACAAAACAAACTGTTGTCAATAAATTAAGGAAAAATTAGGCCAATAATTTCCAACTTGACATGATTCAATGTTTTAAGAAGAACTCAAAATAATTGTCATTTATATCGTACCATTGTTCTAATACAAGTCACAAACCCACTTTCAGTCATAACATGTAAAACCACTTAGTATCTATATAGAGTTTTATGGAAGAAAAATAACTTTAGTACATACGAGTATGTTTACCACATAAAACATTTTAAATCATAAATAACCTAAGTTGTAATCTTACCCTTATATAAATAGCCATAGATCACCAAAAGCAGGATAATATGGTTTTGTTCGCATTCTTCCATTCAATACTTCTGTTTAACCCTGCTAAAATATTTTAGAAATAGAACTTGTGACAAACAACATCACTTCATAGAACACTATATTCTGCGTTATTTGCCTCTTTTGCTCATGTAAGGACGGGTCCACAATGTTTAGTAATATCTTGGCAGGAGCGTATCCAAAACTTTATTGGAAGGCGGGGTAACTTTCGGGGTTAAGAACGTATATAGTATATACTACTCAGCCCCACATGAGTACAGTGGAGTAGCATAATTATTAACTTTGTTGCAATTATTTATTATAGACTTCTGGAGCTGAAAGTGTTAAGAATAAAAAAGTAAAAATGATAAGAATATGTATAGCCTACATGTGTATGTGTTATTTTATAGATTTTAATGTTGAATGGTGTTAGTTATATCTGACATACAACTCCCATTAGGAAAACAGAATTTTGAAGGGGGTATCTCCCTAGGTATGATCCTGATTGGTAAAATACAGAACTAAAACTATGATGTCATCTGAATTAAATATTAGAGACACATCGTTTTACTTAGCTCAAAGGAAAAACAAAATACATTCAATTTAACTGTTTTAGTCAATAAATATAAAAAGCCTAGTGAGAGTTCTAAGACACTTTTATATCGTTAAATATTAAAATATACCACAAGCATTTAAAAAAAAACTGCCTCTGTCATTTATCGGATAAAATTATGAATGGTGAGTATAAAAGTCTAAATTTGCTGATTTAAAGACACATATAACTGCTGTGGCACCATAAACTCGCCAACATATGATATAAGTATTAATATTTGAACTAAAACTGTAGCATGAAATTATTCTTAAAGTTCTGAAATGGTAGAATTTGGAGGAGTCAAAAGAATAAATTTTTAAAAACTGTCACACGAATAATTTTAATATTTATTTTTGTTTTTTTATTTATCAGTTAAAATGCAAATTTTAACCGAGTGCTGTTACTTTCTTGGGAACTGTTCATCTGCAGACATAAATAGTATCAATCAAGTTGACTAATAGTCTAATAATACAGCTTGACAACCTACAACAGAGCTGCACTGCCAAGGCAATCCCAAGAATCAGTAGATTATCTCTTGGCTGCTATGTATGTTTTTAGAAGTTTATTTACTTGATTTACACCAAGGCTAGCTTAAAAGGCAGAGTTATTAAATACTAAACATTGGTCCAAACATGCTTTCTTTCAGAGTTTCATTACTAAAGAGTTAGTCTAAAGAAATAAGTTTTTACTGCAGCATACAAACTAATTATAAATACATTAATTCTTCATACAACAGGCTTTTATTTTTGAAGTTAACAGTATATGACTACATCTATAAAAAAAACCAGTATGTAAAGGTGTGTAAGAGCACTTTTATTAATTATATCTTTGTTGCCACAGTTTGTTTGACTTGTTGCTCCGATCAAAAAATTATATACATATACGTATTATCAGGACGTTAGTAGGTCTAGGAAGCCTACTTCTGTCATAAAGCATCTACTTCCTTGTAATATACTTCTGGTGTATATTCTGGTCAAGTAAAAATCCTAACTTCCTGCATCCTTATTATTCAACAGACCAAACTTTGTTGCAAAATATTTCCGCTGTCCATCACACTGTTTTCGAGATAATATGCCGGCAAACCCACCTGAAAGTAAAGCAAGAGCATAGATTTTTAAACACACAAAGAGAACTTTTTAGACCGACCTGAATCAATTGCTTTGTTTAGCTCAGCTAATCAAAGAACATTAACACAATTTCTGAGATAATATAAAGAGCACAATTATATTGTAGGTATAAAAATAACTTTAAGGTAAGAAGTGTATTAATTTGCTCAAAATTAACTTTTATTTGCACTTCATGATATGAGTAAATGTGATTTATGATATAATCACGGGTTTTACAGTTGGATGAGAGCCATATATTAGTTACAATATCCCATAAAATATATATTATTTCTGAGCTCTAGGGAGTGTTTAACTCCCAAATCCCCTCTCCCACTGCACCATCACATAATTCTAAATTTACTTTAATATAGTATTTCACTCTACTACTTCATTTACTCCAAATTCCATAAAACCAAATACAATTAACAACTTTGTTCACTATCAATGAGTTTTTATTTAACTTGGTCATAGCAATAAAATATTAGTTGTATTAGTTGTAGGATTTCAAACATTCAAGTTTAATCATAATATTTTATATAACCAGTCCTCCTTCATCATCTTGTTTATACATATTATAGTATGGATTTGAATGGCTACCAAGTTTATGTACATACAAAAATGCTATTAATTCCCAAAATCATAAGTAAGATTGATCAAAAGTGTGATATGCAGGATCCAGCTCAAGGTCAGAGAGAGGTCAAGAACTACCTCATGATAAGGCACTGACAGAGACAGTCTCTGTATATATAGTCCCATCTTCATCTGGTTGGTTACAGTTACAGTTTGTAGTCTGAACTGAACAACATGAACTCCTCAGTCCTGGTGAGTTCTCACATTTTAATGTAATCAAACACTAAACACTAAAATGTAATGGGTTTTTCTAATATAATTCACTGTTTTAACAGTAAACAATAGTTGTATACAATAAACTCTTTATTTCGTACAGTTATTTTTCTTGTTTTTAAATTGATATAGTACTGTGTTCGATAAAACATAATTCAAATTAATATATTTTATAGATTATACAATATTTATACCAAAATACATAAGTTTGTAATATATAATAACAATGTATTAAAAACACTAAACATCATATTGTAAATTAATAGATAACAAATCATACAACTGATTTTAATTGCTAAATTATTGAACTAAAAGATATTTGCTGTAATTTTTTACAAGGGAACCTTTGATAAAGTTTAATTTTTGTATACAAGTGATTGAGTAAAAACAGAAGTTTAATTTTGTAAAATATTTGTAATATTATTTTATATATAATTGTCCACCAAGATCGATTTGTATTATAGTTGTAGTTTTTAATTTATTATTTAACAATCAATAATATATGCCATAAATACTGACCCCACCCCTCAAATGTAATTTAATCTAATTAAGTAATTAAAAAAGTGATTAAATAATCTCTTCTCGATTGGATAACAGCTATTATTGAAATTACGAAACTCACATTTTTAACCACAAATGACAGGAATAAATATATAAAATGATTTTCCAATATTTTTACATAAATAATAGTTGTGTTACTAAATGACTTTATGTAGGTAATTTATCAACAAAACCTCTTCCCAGTCAGAAAATATCGTCTGTTACAAAACCATAAATCTAAAATTTTGAATTTTACCTCCACCACATACATAGTGCTATTAAATATCCCCTCATTTAATGTTATTTACTACCTATCTGCAGACAATTAAAAATACGATTTTCCACAAGAGTAAAAGTTTTTACAGACATCCTCTGTTTAAGGTTATTTCAGCTCTAGTGGTACTTCTGGCAAGGTCCTCGCTACAGGAGGCCCAGCCAGAAGGAGCCAGGGAGGCGAGAGGTTACCAAGGAGGTGGAGGCAGAGGCCAAGGAGGGTTTGGAGGAGGCCAAGGAGGCAACTCCAGGTATGGTTTCAACATAGTGGATGCTCAGGACAGATACGGGTATGAGGCCAACTACCCTGGTGGCCGTGCCAGCTTCTTCCTCTTGGGACCAAACAGAGCTCCTGGTTAGTCCAATTTAAGTTAAATCCATCACTCTTATTAAGGATTTTTATAAACATATGTAAATTACTCTGAATAAAATATAAAGACTAACTAATTTTTTATACAAAGAGCAATCGTCTACAATGACTATTGAACTGACAGAGCTATAAGTTAAATCAAGCACTTTTCATTTTTTTTAATTTTGTAAAGGTTGAGATGAAATAAAAACAGCTTAGCAAAACTATGTATGATAAAAAAACCTTTTAAAATTTATCAAACAATTTATTTAATAAAAAAAACATAAAACCTACTATGCTATTGACACAATAGTCATATAACATACAAAATATCCTGAAACAAGGAACAAATAAGTTTAATAAAATAACAAGTAATATTTTAATACATAATATGTTAATAAACATAACTTGATAATGAAATGCAATAAAATATATTCTTCAATATATTTTTGTTTTTGAAATATTTGCATAGTTTTTAAAGATATTAATTTTTATTTATTTGCTTTCATCATCACTGCTATATAAACAAATAGCATACGTATCTGAGGAGAAGAATCCATTAACAACTTGTACATATGTTTCTTTTCCAGGCGCCCAGAGAGGAGGATCTCAAGGATCTCAAGGAGGTTACCAGCAAGGTGGTAGCAGCAGGGGTGGCTGGTAAATTGCTGATTACTCATTTGAAAGTTGACAAGTACCTTCAATCTACCACTTCCCACAAGCACAACTGGCACTCAACATCTTTTAATTCTGTGGGTTACAAGCACTTTCCACGCATATTACTCAGTTTTATTAAACGGATTAGTGTAATATTGTAATTATTTAAAATCATGAAAAACATATCTGTGATCAATAAATTGTCCAATTAAAAATAAAACACTGATATTTTTATTTAATAAAATTACCTTATATGAATAGTTGTTTCTGCCTCCATATAAGCCAGTGTTGGTTTCTAGCAAAGGAAACAGCCTCTGGAGTTCTGGAGTGCCAATGTGTCGTGTCTCCTGACACTATGGCGCAGTGTATTATGAACAGAATTTATTGCAAGATAACCGAATCAAGCACCATTGAGCGTTGCTGCTGCTTGGATGGGTGACCACTGAACAATCCTGTCCTTGCAAGCAGCTCACCTTCCCGGCAGTTGATGGTGGTTTGGAAGTCACCTTTAAGCCGTTGGTCCCCAGGTTGTGTTAAAGAGGGCTTCTAACCCTAACTTCATCTGGTAAAATAAGACATCCTTTACCATTACATTTAACCATCTAGGTGTTCCATGTAATGTAACTGTCTTTGGGACAGTTAGGGTTAAATTGACATTCGGAACAATACAGTACAGTTGGTTAGTGTTGAATTGTTGAAAATGCAATGCAATCAAACACTCTGGGTAAACTTTACATTTTGGAATGAAAACGTTTACTTAAAAAAAATGCATTCCAGTTAACTATGTAGATCTATTTTATATATAAAATAAAGTGATATTGTTTTTATGTATTTTTTGCAATACCAAATAAATAGTTAACATTGTAGAAAAAGTGGTGATTTAAAAACATAATAAAATTTATTATGACACATCCAACCCAAATCATACTTGGAAGCTATAATTGGCAGATCATTAGCAAAGAATCATGTGATATCTAAAATGTGACATATTTGCTATACATCTAACCTAATTACACTAACACATACAATGTAAACGTTTATTATTCAAAACTACTATGAAACCCAATGTAATGAACAGAAATGTGAATGTATCATGTGGGGAGATATCTAGAGAAAGTTGTTGATTATAAATTGGGCATGAATCTTCATTTTTACATAGGCAAGAATTAATTCTACGATGGTGCATGTCCATCCATAGAATTTGGCTGAGAATCATTGAAGCCTTGCTACTCAGTAGCCTTGCACAATGTCTCATCTGTCTGCAGGGGGGTGTAAATTTTTCTTTACTGTATGATTGCTATCTGCCTGTGTGTCCTCAGGATATCTTTAGAATGAAATAAGTTATAAATTTGAAATTTTACATGCAACTTCAGCAAAACATGCTATGTGATACATGATGTGGTGAACTCCTACCTTATAATAATAGAACTTATTCATCATTAGCATCAAGTAATGGAGCATAGGTAATTTAATAACTGAAAAGATATTAAATAAAATATGGGTTTCTTGGGAGAGTGACCTATCTCTCTGGTGGATGATCTGCCCTAGGCAATTTCACTACCCAGACACCATTGACCCAATGAATGTCCACCCCACCCGATCATGCAATCTATTGAATCTATTGAACTTATTCCCTCCCTCACAAATCTTGAAGATCTTCTTCACCTGCTTTCCTGCACTAAAGCTCAACTGTGAGCTAGAAGGCATTGTCTGTCCTGCAGGATTATTTCCCAGAAACTCCCTGAAGAGGGGATTAACATCCCTGTCGACCTACCTTGAACCTGAAGAGAAATAAAATATACACAAGTAACACAAGACTAAATAATTTTTTTTCTACTACTTTCAGCGAGCTATATTAGGATTGTTATGATTTAAATATATACATTCCAACAGAAAGCTCTTACATTTTATTTCAAACATGTATATGAATATTAATGAATTAAAATTATGTTAATTGTAACTTGTCAATATCTATTGTAGCTTGGTTATTTGCAACATTATAACAGATTGATATTACGTTGTTCAAATTTCAAACGAGTTTGTGGTAATTGGCAGGCAGATACAGTCAAATCCCTTAATGTAGTGGTTGAATATGACATCTGACATCAAATCACATGTAAACATTAAAATTAATTAATAGCGAAAAGATTAATTAACTTTATATCAAAGTAAACTCAAATTATTAAATTATAACGGTTTTGAAAGAAATTCATGTTTTATGAACAGCATTAACGAGATATTAAAATCTAAGTGTAGTAGTTTAGATCTAAAATTGTAAGTTGAGGGACCTACTTCCATTTAGTTTAGATAGTTTAACAATTGTTATTGGAGTTGGAACCAAATTTAAAGGCATTTCTAAAGAGAACCAATCATAATCAGATTAAGGAAAGTAAATAAGGTTAATGTACTCTTATCCTCTACAATAATATATGGGTCTGTTCAATGATTTTTTATTTTAATTTGATTTTAATTTATTTTTAAATTGATATTTAATTTTAAAAATAAAATTCCCTTTAGTCATAAATGAACAAAATAGTCACTTCCTGAAGCAATAAATTACGTAAAGACTACAACATTTTCAAACTTTTATCTTCCATCATTTTTATTTGGGTATGATTACATTTTCTAAACTTTCTACATTAAATGCCTTCAATTTGACTTGGAATGATACAAAATGTTTTTGCTTTTTTGTATTCAGGGAAGTTATTTTTAAAATCTATGAAATTAACTTAAAAACTCTTTTCAAGCTCGAAATTGATTTCACCACCTTTAATGTCATTACCTTCTAATGTCAGTATAAACTGACTTATTTACTTCTCTTACTTTTTAATCAACTAAACAGTAAAGCTTCACTTTTAAGGTTAAGTTAAATTGTTAATTCTAACCAATTATATTTATACTAAAGCGTTTTATACAAAACATATTATTTTATTAAGAGTGTATTTCTTATATTTTCATCCAATCACCAAAATCTATAAATTTCAATGACAGTTAATTCATTTCAGTGCCCATTCCTTCCAATGTCAACTGGCTTAGTTCAGTGTACAGTATGTATATATACATATAAATTTAATGTAAATAAAAGTCATTTGACAGGTATTAAGTCTTCCGATCATTATGTTAGTTTGGTTATTTAAACGCATATGTGAAAGATATGGCCAAATACAAAATAATTTAATCGTAAAAAGTAAGGGTCTGTGGTGTAATGGTAGCACATTCACCCGGCAAATGAGAGATCCGGGTTCGAGTCCTGGAGCAAGTACTTTTTGTGATTCAATGTTTATTGAAATTATGTGTGTGTGTGACTTGTATTTGGAATGTGTTGAGTACGATTCACAAGACTTGCCACTCTGAGATGCAGCATGTCTGTCCTAGATAATATGAATTACAGGCATGATGTCAGAATAGCATGCTCACACTATAAATAATAAATTATTTAAAGACTATCAATTTAATTTTATTGCTTTCTTGTTCGACAACATATTTTTGATAAATAACTCACATATTGAGAATTGTAAGTTAATATCCTCAAAATATAAGATAATCTTATGCTAGGCTCATTTATTGAACCATGTATAATCTTTAGAGAAAGATAAGCGTTTTGTGCACTGGAACCTATTGTTGTGGACAACAAAGGCTGAGGCAAAGCTCCTGATTACCAACAGCAACAGGTACTGTTTCCTTATGAGTGTATAGACAAGTTTACCAGCACAATGTAGCCAACCAATATCCTCGGGAGGAACAACTTCCAAACTATTGTTAACAACTTCATTAACAACACACTCTTTCACTAACATCACATAAATTATTTAATTATTTTAGGTAAAGTTTGTTGGTATTTTATGAGTATGGAAAAACTGCTTGAATTTCATAAAAGATTTTTAACATATTTCTTAATGTTACGTAATAAAAAATGTAGCCTACATATTATTAATACTGTGTTTTGTAATATTACATAGCATAATTTTGTTATTTTAGTAATAGCTTATACAACTTGCCCTGACTGCTTTGCATCAAAAACGCTTCAGTAATTTTCTCTTATTCGATAAAAATTAATATCTATATTTATATAATTTAGTTTGCTTTCATTATAAAATTTCACGTCATTGTATCTATGATTTGACTCAAATAAGAAGCATAAGAACAATATAAATTAGTATATGTTAAAATAATTTAAATCTATAAATACAATTTGTTTTTAAAATGAACAATGAATTTAGTTATTTCATTCTATGACTTTAAATGCTGTTTAGAAGTAATATTTGTTGTTGATAAGCTAGACTTCTAAAACAGCAACAGGAAGGAACGGGTATATTATTAGTCTGTAGCCTGTAACTTTATAGATTATTTAAACATGTAATAAGCTGTTCAATACAAGACATGATCAACACTGTTCACCACTATTTTTAGAGTATAGAATTCCAAAAGTTTTTTCCATTTATATCTTGCAGTGTTTAACTGTGAAGGGGAAGAGACATAGAATTAGAGATTATTCAAATGTACACATGACATGATTATGAGAAATCACTCCAAATTAATTAACAATTTTTGTTCATAAGGCAAGTCCTACTAGAGTTTTTATGGTGACAGTATTAGATTTTTTAACATTTTATCTACAAAAATAATGGAAATCCCTCTTCATTCATTTAAAAGATACATAAAAAACCTAATAGAAAACTGTTTATACTCCATAAGAGCCTTTTTTTTAATTAACTTATTAATTATTGTTAATTGTTGATTTTTAGTGGTTAATTTTTTTATCCTTTTGCCTTTACCAATGTTAATGCAATATATATTGTTTTTGTTCATATTACGAAAAATGGACTCTTGTGTCTAAACTGTAGTATTAGCATTTATTGTAAAAGGATAGTTTTAGTACAATAACTGTAACTATCTTTAAGAAAAAACATGATGAATGCTTGTACTAAAAATTTGTTTGACAATAAATGATCTGATATGATATGTTGACTACCACTTATTAAAAAATGGAGAAATTTATTTTGTTAGTTTATCCATCATAACATAGTAAATAGGGACATAGATAGGTAGTTTCATATACTATATTAAGTATCTATATTAAGCATCTATATTAAGTAGATGATGGGATCATATAATGGTAGAAGAAACAGTTTTGTTTTCTCAAACCCTTTTATACATTTCTCAACGTTTTAGTCTGCATTTTCCAAAAATTCCGTATGTTTTATGCAGAATGTTCTAAAAGAAAATGCTAATTTAATAAAACTCCCCCTCCCTAATGAAATATGATTTGATGGAGTCGTGCCTTCTCCGAACTCAACCATGATTACGTTATTGAACTAATCAAATATTATTGTCTTTAAGTCTAATCTTGAGATAGAAAAAGAACAAAATTGATAACCTGTAAAAGCTTTGGTTAAAATAACGAAATATTATCTTTTTCTTCCATAGGATAAGAATGAGGTAGAAGCTTAATCTACCAGGGCCTATCAGCCTATCACGGAAGTAGAGCAGGGCTTAATTTCAACCATAGCGGTCCGGAGCACAGCTTCAGCACTTCTCACGGTACGGAGCAGAGCTCCAGTTTCTTTCATTAAATTAAAGAGACCAGTAATTATTAGGACAGCGGAATCATGTAAATATTTTTTAATAATGATTAATTTTAAAAATGAATTTCTATTTTTGTAAAATTAGAATACACAAACTGTAACCTATTCTTTTTTAAGTAGCATTAAATGTTATTATGAATTCAAAAAGGTTCAAAACCAATTGAGATTGAATTAGTGCTGCTTTTTTACAACATAATATCTAATTTAGTTAATCTTCTTGATCTAAGGACAGGGTACTTAGACACTAGTACCTAAGCGCTACTTGCGTCTACAATTTCTTGTAGATTGTGAACCACATATCTTGTGTTATAATATCTGCAGGATGAGCTATCTTTCAAAATGAGTTGTCCAATCTGTGAATATCCGAGTCTGTACTTAAACTTTCTTTCTGAGAAGATTAGTGAGCATCTACGAAATGGCTGAATATTTAATTTGATCTTTCAGGATAGTGGATAATTTATTTTTATTAAAGTTCCGACAGGTCCATCCAAAAATAATGTTATTGTCTATCTCTACATGTAAAAACTTAATTGAAACGTTCTGCAGACTTAAAACTTGTTACGTAGGTTAATTTTGGTCCAAGAAAGAACACTATTGATTTTGGAGTTACAAGGTCAAGATTAGAGACAAAAATAAAGTTCTAAAATCTTTACACTGGGTTATGGGTCACCATTATTCCAAGAAGTTGCAGAATAAACAAATTAGTAGACAAACTGAGCACAATCATATGACATTTTATCGTGTGATTTATTAGTAACGCATGTGAAAAAGTTACTTTGTTGGATTGGTTGGTAAGACTTGTTGGGTTCTATCAGGTTTTTTCTTCTGTACTTTGTTGTTTCAGTTTACTTTTTAATAGTGCTAATTTCAGTATTTAGCTCAAACCACAATACACTTTAAAGAAAGTCCATAAAAACACATACAGACAGGTAAAAAATAAATCATCTCTAACATATTTTTCATTATTTTTTAATTATTTTCATGACCTGAACCAACATGTAAAATATTGGCCACCCTGCGTACCTATATGATAAATGCTATTTACTAGAATGATAAGATGTTATTTTAAAAGGGACTAGTTATGAAACAGTCCTGGAAGTCAAAATGAGACTTACTTCTTATCAACATGTGTCCATAAAAGCTTTCTTTTAAGAGATGCAGGTCTCCCAGAGTTAGTCTAGGGAAGTCATTTTTTTCATTACAGCAACCAAACTAGTAATAAAAATTGCCTACTTTCTTATGTACTAACAAATTCATACAAAATATGTGACAATTAATGCAAAATGGTTTCCTTGCTTGCTGTTACCTTAAAAAAACTTTTGACCCAATGAATTTTTCTGCTACGAGTTAAATTTAGCTGATTTCAGGTGACCCATGACACAACTATAGTTGTATATTAGAAAGCAATAATTTTCTGTTTTATTTTTATGGTTTGTGATGTTTTAAAATGAGTGAGCGTCTATAAAAGGGTTTAATATTGAATTTGACCTTTCTTTCCTTTTTGAGTTGTATAGTTTCTATTCAATTATCTGCTTTAATAAAACTATGTTATGATAATAATATTAAATCTTTTAATTTTTATTCCAAGTTAAGATATACCATGAACTACTGGAGTACTGTGGTATATAGTTATATTGTGGTAATCAAATGTTTTTATTTTAGGTGGAAATGCTTTTAGTTTGCTGGCACATCCAAGAATGTTATATAACAGTAAAACATTTTCAAGTATATTGTGCAATTGTTTGAGTAATACAAGTGTAGTGTCTGGTAACCAAATGCCTTTGGGACATCTCATATTAAATGTATTGAACAATTATAAACATTACTGAGTACAAGTAAAAATGCTACAAATTTTAAATCTAATTGGCTCAAAATCAGAAGTCAGATCAATCAAAGGTTTGATATACCAAAAGCTGATGGCAGGATACAGCTCAAGGTCAGAGAGAGGTCAAGAAGTAGCTCATGATAAGGCACTGACATAGACACTCTCTGTATATATAGTCCCATCTTCACCTAGGAGGTTACAGTCACAGTTTGTAATCTGAACTGAACAACATGAACTCCTCAGTCCTGGTGAGTTATCTCATTTTAAATTAATCACAAACCATGTCTTTTGGGTTTTTCTAATGTAATTCACTGTTTAAACAAATTTTGCACAGTAAACTATGTATTATGTTACAGAAAAGTTATGTTTCTCATTTTAAAACATTGATATTTTACTGTATTGGTAACAAATAATTAAAATTATTGTATTTTGTAATAATACATTATTTATATTAAAATACAGAATGTTATAATAAAAAATAACAATGGACACATCATTCTTAAATTGGTAATTCATTAAAAGATAACAAATCATGAAACTGATTTTAATTATTACTTATTCAGCTAAAAAATAGTTATTTATAATTTTTTACAACATATAAAACTTGAAACTTTATTTGATATACAATTGGTCACCAAGGTCGGTTTTTATTATTGTGGCTAGTTTTTTACATTTATTATGTAATAAATTAATAATACCTACCTTAAATCTGTACCTCTCCTCAAATGAAATTCTCCAAAAAATTAGACAATATCTTTCGTGAAAGGTTTTAACCATAAAGGAATAAATATATAAAATAATGATTTTCCAATACTTTTACATAAATAATAGAAGTTGTGTTACTAAATGACTTCATCTAGGTAATTTATCAACAAAACCTATTCCCAGTCAGAAAATATCTTCTGTTAAAAAACCACAAATCTAAAATTTTGAATGTTAGCTCTACAATGTACATAGTGTTATTGAACAGCCCTTCATTTAATGTTATTTTGTTCTTTACTACCATCCTGCAGACAATTTTTATAAAAATAACTACTAAAAGGGCAAAATCGCTGACACACTTATCCTCTGTTTAAGGTTATTTCAGCTCTAGTGGTACTTCTGGCAAGGTCCTCGCTACAGGAGGCCCAGCCAGAGGGAGCCAGGGAGGCGAGAGGTTACCAAGGAGGTGGAGGCAGAGGCCAAGGAGGGTTTGGAGGAGGCCAAGGAGGCAACTCCAGGTATGGTTTCAACATAGTGGATGCTCAGGACAGATACGGGTATGAGGCCAACTACCCTGGTGGCCGTGCCAGCTTCTTCCTCTTGGGACCAAACAGAGCTCCTGGTTAGTCCAATTTAAGTTAAATCAAGCACTTTTTATTCAAAAATAGAGATGTTTATAAATAATAATGGAAAAAAGTAAAAAAATGTTTTAAATAACTAAGCTTTTTATACAAAGGCTTCTTACTCTACTTACATTACTCAAACTTCTACAATGACTATTGAAACAACAGAGCTATGAAATAAAAATACATTCTGAGACAAATAAATGCCCATTTCATAACATAAAAAGTATTTTTTGTTTACATAATATTATGATGTTATAATGATATTAAGAACTGAATCTCGATAATGAGGTATAATCAAATATATTAATGAAATTCCTGAATTGAAAATATGCAAAATTATTAAAAATAAACAATTATTAAGTGGTAACAACCAAGTTCTGATACACGCACTATTGCAGTATAAAAATACAGAACTATTCTTAAAAAATTATACATTTTTTACATTTTTGAAACGTTTAAAGAATACTTACTTTAAGAAAGTGGTAGAATGAAAATGCATATTTTAAAGAAGAGTTCTTAGCTTTTTGATATTAGTTATTCAAATCTGTTAGTAGATGTTAGTAAACCTTGCATTATTCAACACATTTCAATATTATTTAGTGTTATCCTGTTTATTATTGTTTTATATTTATTTTTAAAATATAAGCAGGTATATGTTTGATCTCTTTAGGGCTGTTATTTAAAGAAACAGCAGCATTTTATCTGTTAAAGAAATCAATAACAACTTGTATGTATGTTTCAAGGGGCCCAGAGAGGAGGTTCCCAAGGATCTCAGGGAGGTTACCAGCAAGGTGGCAGCAATAGGGGTGGCTGGTGAATTGTTGACAACTCTTAGAAAGTTACCATGTAGCCAACCTTCCATCTGTCACTTCCCACAGGCATAACTGGCCACCAACATCTTTAATTCTGTGGGTTACAAGCACTTTCCACACATATCACTCAGTTTTATTAAACTGATTAGTGGATTTGTAATTATTGAAAATCATGATAAATCTTTTTAATTTCAAATTTATATGTGATCAATAAATCTTTGAATTTTTTATTTGATAATATATCATGTATGACTCATTTCGTATACCTGCCTGTAACCCAGTTGTGTGTTATAATTAGTGAATTAGCCTCTAGAATGCCAATATTATATGTCTCCTGGCATATGTACATAAACATTACTGGTATAATTAGAGGTAAGGATAACAATATCTACAAACTTTACAGTTTTTACACAAATTACTTGATATCTACTTCAACCACTTCTTCCTGACCTTCTTTTCACTGAATTTAATCCCTACATAATAATATATAAAATACTGAAATGTTATCAAAATAGCATACCACACCATGAATAATACATTTTTTTACTAATATATTAATTATATTGCTATTTTGCCTGTAACCTTTAGAGATTCAAAAGATTTTATATATATTTTTTAATTGTTGAATTATTGAAAACGTTGAGTCAATATATTTGAAATATATCTTTTGCTACACTCATTTAAGGAACAATGTATAATCTCTAGAGAAAGATAAGCTGTTTGTGCATCTGAACCCATTGTTGTGGACAACAAAGGCTGAAGCCCTGATAACCGACAGGTGCTGTTTCCTTTTGAGTGAATGAACAAGTTTACCAGCACAATGCAGCCAACCAGTATCCTCAGGAGGGATAACTTCCAAACTAGTGTTACCAACTTAACTAGATCAATACCTACAGAGTTAGTTGATATCTGAATGTTTTAATTCCATATGGATTAGTATGTACAAGGAGAGAACTTTGACTCACATAAAATATAGAAGTAGGTATCATATTAAAGAACAAACTCTGAAAAAAAACACACTATTAAAATCTATACAAAATACACTTGATTTATAAAACCTACCTTATTTCAGTTTATTATTAATTGATTTTTAAATTTTATTTATGTTTAAGATACATGAATTATTCATATAATATTTCGTAGAAATAGATTATGAGATAAACTTTTATAAACCAGGAACAGGAAGGAAAACATTCTTTATGGGTTTTTAACATAACTTTATTGATTATAGAATACGATTAACAAGTAAAACGTTTCAAAAAATAACACTGATATATTATTTTGAGCTTTCTTACTACGGGTATACTTTATGCTTAATATACTTTCCCATACCTAAAACCTCTATTAAATTATCATTGTAAGTGTTAATTTATGATAAAATAACTATACTATAAATTAACTATTAAGTATAATACTGATTAAAAACATTTAAAGCACTACAAGTTCTCAGATATATTTATTACTATGATACAATAACAGTCTTCAATAATTCAGAACTACTACTTCAATAAGTCTTCGTTAGTACATTATCTGTTTGGTGCATTGGAAATAATTACTTTCAAGAAGATTCTTCCAATTCAATTTCCTTAATGCTTTTGTCGTTACTGACTGGTTTCAGAGGTTTCAATAAATTATTATTTCAAGATGTTATAATTCTAACATCAAGATGTAATTGGTTTTACAACTTTATGTAATACAGCTTATTCATAGAAGAGATGTATATATTGTATTAGTTAAAATATCTAAAAAGTTTATTATGATATTCTAATAATTGTTACTTGAAAGCTTACCCTCCTTATGAGTACAATTGAACAATCCTAATAATAAAAAATGTTTTCTTTTACTTTAACTTGTCATATAAAATAGGTATACCATCGTAAGATGAATTTAACAGCAAATAGTGGACTGAGTGTTAGCAATGCTTATCACTCAAGAGACTGGACAAATTCCTTATTTGCCTGTCTATTCACACAATAATTTGACAATGTATAACCGAAATGACCAATAGACTTAAAATTTTGAAAGCTTCACTTCTATATAGGCAACGCTGAGTTCGATGATGGTGCATTGCACAACATGGGATTCGGTTGAGCATTATCATATACTTTTACATTGGTAACTATGATGACAACGGGAAATAGCAGAATAGATAAAAGTGTACACAAATTGAGTACAATCATATGAGATTTTGACATGTAAATTTTTTTATGATACTTCATTTCTATAGTTGACAAAAATAAGTTATGTGGTGGTTTGTATCAAGCCACGAAATTTGGCGGAGTGTTGTTGAAACCTATCACTATTACTCATCAGACCGACACAATTTCACTTTTATCTGCCAAAGGGTAAAAAAAATTAATTTTTTGCACGTTTGTAGGTCTGTCTATTTGTCTGCAGGACATCTCAAGAATGAAATGAGCTATAGGTTTGAAATGTTGCATGCAACCTCAGCCAAGCCTGTTACGCAACACATGTGGCGTAGTTATATTGTCAGACAACTAACAACAATTAAATAAATTGGAAGTCACCAATTTCAGGGTGAAATATCATCTGAGAATTTGTGAATTTGAGTGATTTCTTCTTGAGAGTCAGTACTAGCTAGGGTGACTAACATAAACGAGTTTCAGGAATAATTGAAATGAGTCTTTAATACAGGGGCAAAGTTACAATATAGTACAATTAAACATTTTTACTTATATAAGACTAAACAACAATGTTGTGTAAAAATTAGTGACAGTACAACAATTTATTTGTTACTATAATACAGAACAATTTTAAATGCCATATTCAGAAGAACAGTAAAAAATACTGGCATTGTAGAATCCATACAACCACTGGCAGATTAAAATTCTCTGCCACCACTTAGTCTCTGAGATCGTTAAGATTTAAAGGATTTTTCAGAGTATATTTTGGTCTAATTTAATTATTTTAAATAATTATATTGACTAGAATGTACAGAATAAGTAATGAACTTATTAAATGTGGAACTTGGGAAGAACTACTGTTGGAAAAGATTAAGGGAGTGGATGAGTTGATTGGGTTTAGACATCATGAAGAGGATGGGAAACAGGTTGCACAAGAAGACAAGTGAAAATAAATAAAGGGTTAAGGAAGACATGGAAAACGGAGCACTCAGAATGCCCTCTGTGGAATGAGACTCAGGTGGCTCAGGTAATAAATACTTGAATGGTAACAAAGTTACATGACACAGCCCTTACACTAGACCTTAGAACTAAACAAAATAATCCTGTCGACATCAGTTAACTAGCTCTTGATTGTTGCTGTAAAACTAATACGATCAAAGACGCAGTTCAGTAGTGCTGAGTACTGAGGAGTAGAATCACCAGATGGCTACATGACCACACATTTTACCACCCATAGAAGAATTCATGAGATGGAGGGAGTGGAAATTACGTCCGTCTTGCTTCCTCTTACTACTACTTGTTAATACATTGTATTTAATTGTAAACTCTTTTGTAACAGTAACTAATGGAAATTACGTGTTTTGTAACACTCTTTATTGTGTATCTGAGTGAGTGCAAACTGGTCAGTTATTTTGGCAATATGGTAAACATATATCACACCTGACTGCTGTTAAATTACTGCTATGAATTATCAACAAATTGGTTGTACAGTGCTTGATATAATATAGATCTAGTGTAAAATTTAGTGTAAAATATCAAGCAATCTTCAGCTTGGCCTTTTGAGTCAGCAGACACTTATGAGTGGTTTGATGAAAATAATTATCTTTTGGTTGGTGAAACAAGAATTACAGGGATGTACCCATACATTCTCATTCATCCCATCAATGCTCAATTATAGAATCATTGAAAAACGTAAAACTTTAACAAGAAGTGGAAAAAAACAAGAAATAAAAATGGTTAGTCTTTGCAGTAGGCTCGTACTCAGACTGGTTTTTTCGGAAAATTTTACTGAGGCTCAGCCATACGTCTATTTGAATGGACGTGTCGAAGGACAATGTAGTAGTGGGACATAACAGGGCCTGCCAAAGCTTAGTACGGCCCTGCTTTGCAGCTGTTGTGACCAAGTTAGTGTTGGAATTCATTCAGTCACAAAATTTACAAGCAAAATAACTAACAAATACTTCCTAGTTAAGCATTACTTAACCATTAGTATTGTCTGACTCTAATATTCATTGGAACAGAGTACATAATCTTCAATAGAGCATTTCCAATCAGGTTGAAACTTTGCAGGAAATTAATCCATCGGCGTCTCGTTTCTTGTAAAAACGCAAAGCTCTTCTGAGTGCCAGCCTTGTCAGGTTCTGCTTGGGTATCGGAGTTGAGCAGTGTCTGGTTAGTGTAGACGTACATGTAGCAAGATGGCGAGGGGGAAACGGTGTGTACTTTGTGGAACATCTTGGTAGGAATGAGAGTGCTCTCTCCCGGACTAACCGTTTTGTTTGGCCTATTTTCATACTCAACCACCACCTCACCCTCTAGCACAGTCAGGCTTACGTTGGTGAGGTCTTCGTGGATGTAGTTTTCTAGATGCAGACCTGCACAACATATTCCATATGGAGTGAAAAAAATTAATAAATCAAACTTGTTAAAATTCGAAATATTGTTTCTGATAAATATATGAAAATTTACATTTTACTGTCTCAAGCAGCTTATCCAATACCTTTTATAGCTAATCTACATTACTTAAATCAAATTCAAGTCTTGTTTAAGATTTCTGAACTTTTTTATATGCTGTCAAATTTTCCAATAATAATCTGAAAAAACCATAATAGTTTTTTTACGTTAAGTGTCTAATTGTACCAAGAAAAATAGTAGGCTTCGAAATTTTGCACAAAAATTATTTTAATATGTTTTTTCAATGTTTCTCCACAAGAGGTATATAAAATATATATTTACCTCAAAAATTAAGCAGTTGTACACCTAACGGGATACATGATAGTATGAGGTATTTATTTAAGTGCAGAATCAAATTTAACAAACCACCAAGACAGGCAAAGAGTAAAAACGCAATAAAAAAAGTAAAATAAATTTAATAAGGAAATGCATAGCAACGTTTACCCTATCAGCAGCACAACATGCTTTAAGCCAGGTATATATCCGATCGGGTTCACAATAGCAGTTGTGAAGGATAATATGTACCCGATGGGGTACACATCGTCTCACAAACGTGTTAAATTGTTGAGTGTTTCTGAAACACAGGGTTTTAAATTTAAGTTCTCAAAAACATTAATGTAAACATAAATTATATTACAATTTTTTATCTTGAGAACAAGTATTTTATTATTAATTTGTTTTAAAATTAATTATGGCTAAAAACAAAACTAAAAATATGAGTTTGAAGCAAATGGTCAACACATAATTAAAGTAATAAAATAATTTCAAGAATTTTCATTAACTGAGTTTTAAATAACATCTACACAACTCATCAAGGTATTTGATATATAAGACATGATTAATATTTTTAGTGTTTATTTGGCTTGGAACAATAATATTTTTGCCAGCAATTAAATGTCCTATTACAATTTTGCATTTAAACTTTGATTTTATATACAAAATATTTCATGTTTAGCCATTATTTTTAAACTAAAGATTAACTTAAGCTTTGGTTTATCTATAAATAATTTATTTATAAGTAATTAATAAATCAATAATTTAATTGAATTACTAATTTAATGATAAATTTATAACTTATATTTTACCATTTTTGTATATGATACGACTTTGGAATGTGTTTGTTGAACATGATAAGACATACTAACATCTTGAACTTTAAAATTATCTAACATTTAGATTAAGTTAAACATTTTTGTACAGCCACTGTACATTCTACTGTGAGAAATGGTCCTCAAAAGAGTCAATTCCAAATTTTATAACAGTGCACAACTTTTACATGATTGTGTCTTATATGCAGCCTGAGAACTCTCATATTTTACATTCATCAGAGGTACTGATGGAGAGATTCCATACGGGCCCTGGCCTGGCGATGAGCAGTGGTCTACTTGTCATTTCGAGGAGTGGGGGTAACACTTCCTCAGTCTGTATCGCGGAGCTGTGCGGTGCGGACCTTGTTCAACACTCTTCTTGCCTCTGTGATACTTGCACAGTTTTGCCGCCGTTACTGTTTATAGGATTTCCGTGTGATATTTCTGAAATGGCGGGTGTAAACTTCATGAAAAAAGTTAGAAGTGGTAAAGTATATCATAGCAAACCTCGAGAAATCGTAGCAAACGTTTATGAATACATGAAACATGAGAAAGAAAGTGGCACCTCAATAAACATAAACAATCCGTGTAAAAGCTGCAATTGGCGTGCCATTGACAACTATAAAAAAAAATAGTTTCTAACAGGAAAAAAGTAATTCAAGACAATGCAGAATTCAGCACTCCGAAAAAGAATCGAAATCGTACAAAACCTAAAACCGATCTAGACAATTTCGATATAGGTGTTATTAGGAGGACTATAAATAAATTTCACAGAATTCATGGCGAAATACCAACAATAAAATCTCTGCTATCTGTTCTGAAAAGTCTAATTAATTTTAAAGGTAGTTCTTTCTCTCTTCGAAGCATTTTAAAGAAAATGAATTTTAAGTGGAAGAAGACTAGACTAATGACAGAAAAGTATTGGTAGAAAAAATTAACATTCGAGAGAAAAGAGGAATTTTTTCTTTAAATTACTCAGTACAGATCTGAGAACAGACCCATTATTTATATGGATGAAAGTTATATCCATACGACTCATGCAACCCCTAAAGCCTGGACTGACGACAGTTGTAATGAGGGATGTAAAGTATTGGAGGATTTTAATTGTTACTATTGGAAGTATGTTAACTACACTGCCAATGTAAAATTTGTCTAACATGTGTTTAAATAATCGTACGCAGCACGCAGATCCAGCTCACTGACAAGTGACAGTGGCAAGCTTTGTGGCGCGGCGGCAGTCAGCCCCTCCCCTCTTTTGACGGCTTCTCCCACTCCGTACCACACCACTCCCCTGTTGCGCTTCTCAGGGCCCGTATGGAATCTCTCGAAGTATACCTACTCAAAAAATTTAAGAAATTTACAATTTATAAGATGTAAAATTATTGCATATTTGATTTAATGAACCGTCATTTGGATCTAAGAAAGGGATTGGATTACTCTCTGTTAAAAACTAAACATTTCAAGATCTAACAAAATTTAGTGCAGAATCCAGGTTTATTGCCAATAACTATTGCTGACCTTAGAAATGTCTGGACACATCTTGCTGTATAAGATAAGTGTTCATAACTCCTGAATTCACTTATTTCCCAACTGACATTATCACTATAACAATCATTGGTTAATTTTTTTTATTTACCATAATGTCTACTTTAATCAGTATTTAAATAATTCACAGTGCTAAAATTTACTAAACTTATTATTTTTTCTAGTAAGTAATTGTGTGTATAAATCACAGATGATACCTGGGAAATCAGCCACGAAGAGGACGTCAGTATGGTTGGACCAAGAGTACACCTGCTCTTCTAGCTGGGTGATCCGTTGCCGCCAGGGGTTAAATTCTGTGAGCAATGGCATGAGCCAGGATATGGGTCGGAATGGGGACCAGCTGACCGACAACAGGTCCGCCCGGGGATCAAACATACGTTGCTGGAACCTGCGGTTCAGCGAACACCAAACGTCCATGTGTACTGCAAGGTTCCTGATGGTGGGGTGGTCTCGCTGGATGTTGTCTCTCAAGCAGTGAGCGTACTGGTGCATCATGTCTCCATGTTTACTGTACCGTTCTGTATGTGTCCATGCCTTCAACAAATTAGCTAAGTTACATATAGCCTTTTAAACATATACTTTAAAAAGAAATGATTTCATTATTTGAGATGTACAAGATTATGCTTCAATATTAATATTAATTTTTTATAGCTGCACAGACAGCAGGACCAGGATTAGGGGTTGCAGTCCTGAACCATTTTTGTTATCCCGGGAGCTCGAGATTAGAAAAGCAAGACCTGTTTTCCACATTGTATAACGTAAATTTCATAACAAAATATATTCAAAAATTATTTATACTATAAATTACTTTATTCACTATGTAAAATTGTACATATCTGGTGACAATAAATTAATTGGTACTATTTAAAATTATTTTTCGTCAAATTAAATATAATTACATTAGTTTAGTTACAAGTATACCTAAATAACCAATATGTAATATAATATCACAAGGTAAGTCCTTTCTTTAAAAGTAGTAGCACACTTATTGCTTTACTTCTACTTTTAATTTAAGGGTGAAATCTAATGTAGATTAATTTGTATGACAACTATACTTTTATGATACAATGATCAATAATGACTTATTTTTATTCAAATATCCTGACTTTTAAACACAAGATCCCAGAATTGCCATGTTGAGACGCCGCCGGGGTTGTCAGGATTAAAAACCCCCAGGATATCAGGATTCCAAATCTCGGGATTGCAATCTCTAGCCACGACCTAACCCTTCCCTCATACAACTATGAAATGTGTGGCTGTTTTTATGTATATTAACAGTCAAATAGGCTTGTCATAGTAATAAGTTATTCTAAGATGCTAGTTATCTAAAGCAGATTCTGGTGTCCCAATGTTCTATATTTTGTTGGGGAGTATAAGATTTGTTGATCTTGATAAAATCACTCATTAAAGACTCTTGGAGATTTTTCAATTCTTTCTTATTTGGTGTGTGATAATGGTTAATAATAAACTAATATTTGAAGAGTTGTGTTTTTACTAATAGTTTTGAAACGAGCAATAATGATGGTTGAACCAAAGATGATGGTTTCATTGAGAATCTGTATCATCGGTTAATCTTACCCCTATATACTCAACCCACCAGAACGTTTGTGTGACAATAAATAAAATTTCATTCCTATAGCAAATTATTCCATTGATTTCAAGAAAAACTATGTTAGGTTGTTATACAATGCAAATTGGCTTCCTGAATTAACGTTTTATTGTGAAGACTGCTGTAGGCAGAAACAGATTTGTTACAATTTTGCTCTTGGTACGCATGTCTATGAGAACCATATGGCTTCTGGTAATACATCTGAGTCATTAATAAAATAATTAATACTATAAAACAATAATGATTTATAGTAGGGAATAACGATTTCAGCAGGGTCCAAGTAGATTCGAACCCACACACGTGCAGACCCCACTTACACCAGTGCAGGATTAGGACTGGTTGCATTTCCACCCTACTACACCCTCCCTCAATTACACCCAGATTTTATTATTTGTAATGTTCTCCTAAAGTGATTAATATATGAAGATAGTAAACATCAGAAAGAGACAAATGATTTCAAATAACGTATAACACTGACATTGTCACATAATACTGCTTACTATTGAATCTTAAAATTTTACAGCATTACATGGGATGTAAATGATAGGTGTTGCATTAACCCATTGCGGATCGTATTGTTTTGGCGCGCGGGCACGAATTAATTTACGGTCAGCGGCCGCACAAACAGCAATGGTGCGCCACAGTCTCGTTCGCTATCGTATACTAGAAAATTCAGCTGTGAATGTATTCGTTCAGATGGAATATGGGCCTGCTAGGGTATCCGTGATGTAGGAACGATAACACACAAGCAAGGTTCCAGGGTGGCAGGGATGATGTCTAAATCATAGTCTAAATAAAGCGGCTCGGGCGAAGCGATTACAACATCCGGGCCATTGTCTAGACTAAACCCGCCAACATGTATGTCTACGTCTTTTCGTTGTGTCACTAACCTCAAAAGTATTATAATAACAACTGAGGAAAACACCCAATCAGCGCTAAAAAGCAGAGAGTAAACTCATATGAATGATTTTTCAACTTCGACATACAACTGCGATCTGTAGGATAATTATAAAACTTTTGAAAACTCTAAACGTAAACCGTTGTTAAATACTCTTAGTTGACAAGTGAAGACGATCACCCGATCTATCAGACATTAAAAGAACTATTTGGAGGGAAATTTAAAAGCAGACCGCTTTTGCAACCTGAGCTCGTCATCGTGCCGTTAGGCCCAGCCGCTGCGTGACGAGCCCAGCTCGTCAGTGATCCGCAATGGGTTAACCCAACCCTTTATGCTTGTAGAGGTTCGTGCATGCAAGGCCATGACCTGGTCTTCAGCCGCACTCCCTATTTGATAATATCATAATTACAAACCTGAGGATCGAGAAAATGTTCTTCCCCTGTGTCTTTATTAACAACTCTGACCACAATAAGGATGGTCTCCCAACTGTGCACCATCATGTCCCAGGAGTAACCGTACAAGCCATTGGTCCAGTTGTTGTAACCCTAAAACAGGTTACTCTCATAATTTAAAATATTTCAAACTTCCACAACCTAAGTATGAGAACATGGTCTTTAATCAAAGACCAAGAGAGAATGAAATCAATTTTCTTCTGGAACAAACTTTACTCTTATAAAGTGTCAAATATGAAATGTATAATCTTAATACTTTTTTAATGGTACCTAGTATAATTTGTTACTTTTCTAACAGATTTCACAAAGAGATTGTCTGACAAATTGTACAATACATTCACAATTTTACCATTGTCAAAGATGCTACTTAATTTAATTGTATAAAACAATTCTGGGGTTAATGATATACGGGTTTATGAGGTCAATAAATAAGATATTATTTTATGAATAAACAAATCATTATCACTACATTTTCATTTACAGATTTAAAGTGAAGTTTGAGGAGGAGGGTAGAAACTGAGAAGTATTCCACAATAGTTGAGTTGTTTAATTTGGAAAACTACCTCTTTACCTTATTCTCATAGATGTGATGGTAAAAACCCTGCCTGATTACAAACAAGGTGTTTGTCTTACATAAGGATTCTGGGTGAGAGATTCCTTCTCTGAATCTGACAACGACTGAGATATCTTGATCATACAATATTCTCCTATAGGTCTAGAAGTCTTATAAATCTTCCTAGATTCAGTTGCAATGTAATTTTTCTTTTTACGGTTTGATTCAACCTATTTCTGTCAGACTGTGATAATCTGATGCATGGCAAAGTAAATATTCTTGGGCACTTGAAATGTAATTGGACCTTGAGGCCTAAAAGTTGTGGTATTTTACCATCTAGGGGTCAAATATTCTACAATATTGTTCAGTATGATGTTAAAAGTTTCTGTGTGAAAACACAATTTTCAAATATATGTCACTTTGAATGGCACTAGAGGAACATATAGAATATTATTGAAATATAATGATATACAAAATGTAATACTATGAATACCATACTAGGCAATTTATATTTTAGAATATTACAATTAAATATTAGAATGACTTAATATTTAAGAACTGGTAGTAATGATGGTAGTCTTCATTTTAGTCCATAACAACAATGTTAAACTTCAAACACATTTGCACACTTCTTTTTAGTAGAATTATGAGAAATGTTTGAATTAAAGTTATGATGAGAACAGACCCAGCAGCCAGACAAATCTGATGACTAAACCTGGTACTACGATTGACATGTTGACATGATATACAGTGTAACAATAGTAAATTCTTTTGGATGGTCAAACTTAGTAACCATTGACCTTTGTATCTGATGTAAATGGCTCCAGTCATCACTCTCTATATGTACATCAAGTTGTATTTATATTTTCAAAAACATTCATTTGTTAAAATTATTCTATACCTAGCACATTTTGAGGCCAGTTTTACTTTACCAAAAACTAATCATACTAAACTTTTCTAAATAAAAATTCTGTCAATCTGACTGTCTATATGATATATCGAGAATGAACTGATCAATTGAATTGAAATTGAGCATGAAGCTTCGTTCAATATAGGCAACACTGAGTTCAATTATGGTGAACCATAGGATTTGGCACGTTATTGATTCCTAACACTCAGAAGGCTCAGGACCACAATTTTTTTTGCCTGCCAGGATGTTGCATAACTTTTTGTCTGTATAATTGTATGTCTATCAGTATGTATACAAGACATCTCATGAGTGAAAAGAGCTGTAGACTTTAAATTTTTCAAGCAAATTCAGACATATGCATGCCTCCTATTTTGTTATTAACTAAGCATTGAGAGAACCATTTAAATTGATATGGTAAGCAAATAATTTGTGCCGACTGTCATAAAAATTATTATGACTGAAAATGAGTAAGTTTGCTTCTATTAGATGTATGTGTTTATGGTGATTACCTGTGTAAGAAAGTGGGAATAAGGCAGGAACCCTTGCAGTGCTACATGGGTTAACAGCAAGGCACAGGTAAACTTCTGGCTCCCTTTAATACCACTCTCATCTTTATTTTGCTCTGCTTCTGGAAAATAAATGTTTATATAAAACTATAGTGTAGATCTTATAGGGTGAATTTAATGAACAAATATTTAAATTTCCGTGTTCAACACATCTGCAGAATTGCTCAAACTCCACATCAGCACTGACTGTTAAGTAATTTTCTCCTCACTTTGCCTTCATCGCTTGTTGTACACCACAATCTCCTTTCTCTGTTTAGTTCCCCATTGTACAGAATACTGCACCTTGTATTATGTTTCACAAGTATTTTTTACCAAACTACTTTGTATTTGTTAATAGGTGCTTAAATTTGCAGCCTATTCTCAAATTATAAATCATTTTATAAATCATGCTTTGATATATAATTTTAATATAATATCTAAAAACACCTTTCCTACTCTTAAACTTTGTATTCATGAACTTCTAAACCATCTAGCTAATAAGGGGTTACACACAGGCCCAGATTAACACCTTTTTGCGCCCTAGGCCATACTTTTGAACTATGCCCCCTTATAACCAACCACTACCGCAAACCCCTCGCCCACATCACTCAGACCCACACTAAAAATAAAATCTTATCTTCTCCTTTGGGTAAGTTACTTTAGGTTACAATTGATTACAACAATGCATTAATTTCAATGGAAAATAAATTCATTGTCATCATAGTTCTATATGAACCAAACTTAATTTAAATATTAAATTAGGCTGTTTGTATTTTGTTACCTACCTCTCAGCTTTTTACATTAAGATTTTTACTTTCAATTTCTAGTTTTTGTGTCGTTAAAGTCCATAATTTTGCGATTGCTCCAAACTTGTCTATAAGCTTCTCGTGTACAATCGTCCTCATTTTGATCTTTTCGGTGATGTTATTAATTATGGATAAAAATGTATTCACTCTGAAGTTGTCTCATCTGATAAAGCAAACTTCACTGGCTCGGGATTCGTCAGCTTGAAGATTCCTGGTTATTTTGCATTTTTTCTTTGCAAAAATCTACTGCTTTGCTTTCATACACATCAAATTGCTCTCTAAATTCTCCAAAAAAAGTATTAGTGACTTGAAAATTTCTATGACGACTGCTACATCAACGTCTTCATTTTGAACATATTTATTAACTTTATGATGCCTAAGGAGAATAATAGTTCCCCATAACTGAGCTATTACAGCTGTTTATAATCAATCTTTTGATCAGACCTCTTGCTTCCACTCAGGTACCAGTTTTTTTTATATGGGTCACTCTCCAGTTCTTCAAGCTTTGATGATACTAGACCATTCTTGTAAATCTGTCACGTCATACTTAGTAAACCACCTTGTAGTGGAACGATTTGTTGTTATTAATTTAGTGTTTTTGTGCTTATCTAATACTGTCCATCTGTATGTTGAGTTACAAAAAATTATAAACTCTTGAAGGAGATGAAAGAACTTTACCCCTTCAAGGCAAGAATCTACTGTGAGAGTACCAACTAAGTTTAGAGAATGGGCCGTACAAGGGACGTATGATGCAAGTGGACTGACTTCCAGAATTCTTGCTTGCAGACCAGAATATTTTACGCGTTATTGTAAGATTACCCATGGCAATTTAATTTGTCCAATCCAAAAAGTTGCAGAGGATCAGTGACAGCTGTAAACATATCAAAAGCCTTGTGTCAAACTTTTGGCAAGAACTTAAGAAATTTCTCAACTGGCTCTCCACCTAAGAAGAGATCAGATTGCAGATTTCGAAACGTAGTGCTACTGATTTCTTGTTTCACTGAACGATGGCAAATGTCCGGAAAAATCCTGTTTCCTTTACTGATCCACATGTGAAATGTCAAAAGTAGAATCCACAACAACTGAAAAGTATTGAGTTTATAGCCTCATTTTAATAGTAGCTTAGTACTTGTTGTCCAAGAAAATCAACAAATTCATTGCACACAGTGGATGAGAGATACAAAATGTTTCCTCTCACATGATTTCAAATTTTCTAATGTGGTCAGCCAAAAAGGGTAAAACCAGCAAGAACTTCAAGCATCATCATGTAGTACCCATTTGAATTGAAACCAAATACTTCTTCTGACTCCGAAACGGCAACCCACGAGAAGCTAAACCTTTACCACAACAATAACTCTTTGTAGTATCATTTTCCAGTGATCAACTAATTTATTTCAGTAAGTCTAGAATCAATTTTACCCAATTTTTCACCTCTTTCTTAATCCACGGTGCAAACATGTCACAAAACGATGTTATGGCTAACTTTTTTTTTACATACGTTTCTTAGTGATTAACTCTTACATCCACATTTTTCAGAGAAGTTGTAATGGTAAAAACTCAAAAGGTTTTGACACCTGCGAATATCTGTGCGCACACTCCAAATTCCACCAAAGCAAATCAGCTGATCCCTGAAACTAATCCCAGCTGTCTGAAGCTATTTAAGGGATATGAGGCAAGATCAAATCAGATAGTATTGACCCAAAAATACCATCTATATTTAATTTTATTCCAAATTCCTATTTTTATAATCAAAGATTTCTCTATGATAAAAATGTTTTTGTATTCATGCAAGGTAGAGGTTTTTAACTCTTATTTAGAGGAAGTATAAGGCTTTTTCACATAGTAAACTTACTATGTCCAAAAAACATACTAACTAACTCTAACTCTAACTAGTAAAATTTATAAAACTCACAACAGTACAGTTATCTAATAATTTTTTAATACTGATATTATACTTGCCTATTTTTTGGGAGTAAATACACACATTTGTATTTGTTGGTTCTAAAAGAGTCTTGAATCTTGTTAGTGATGTCAACAATTTTCTTGGCCAGTTTGTGTGACAGAATAATGGCATCGTAGCTAAACACACATATGGAAACATTCCTGCAATAACAAAACAGTTTATCAATGTTACAATTTTAAGATTAAGCTGGAAATCAACATTAGGTTTTGGTCTGTGAACTCAAACACAAGTATCATAAGACACATTTACCTGAGACACGAGACATTCTTAAGCATAATTGAAGTGAGTAATTGTTATTAGAAGCAAATCACAATTCCACCACCTGTGAAATTTCACTGCACCCAGCCTAAAGTGTCTCAACATCTAAAAGGATAACATTTAACCCCCTCGTGTTTAAGAGCTTCCCTTTATACTGGTTATAGTCCTTAGGAAGAATCTTCATCTCTATAACCATTGATAACCCTTGACTTCATCCTGAAGCAGTAGACACTTGATAATAAACTGCATTTGATTAATTCTTGACAGTTAAAACAATGGTATAATGTAGGTATAATGAGTGTCAATATTCTAATTTAAGAATTGATCAATTGTATAAAAAGAATGGTGAAGCAACCATGTTGTTAGCTCTCTCTTCATGGCATCGCAACTGTTCTGAGATTTGATGCACTCAGGCAGAGCATTAATAGCTTGGATCACTCGTATGATTGCTTCTCTGAATAAAGGGCTGTTCTGAATACTGATAAAGTAAAGTCTGAAGTCCAGCAGTCAAGTTTTTATTGTATACATACATTGTCACTTGAAGTACATATAAAGTCACCACGGTGATTATGCAAAGCTCAATAAAGGCATTTCTCTGAATTGCAGGCCTAATAAAATTCAGATGTAAATTTTTTGTAGAATAAGAGTTCTTTTTAGGTTTGCCTTACTAAAGTTGCCCCATGCTGAAATACAGTAGCGGAGGTAAGATTCAAAAACTGCATAGTAAGCAGTTGATGCAGTTTTTAAATCACTTATAGACAATCCTTTTTAAAACTTACAGTCCTATGGACAGCTTTTTGCAAAAGTAGTAAACATGTACAATCCATTTGAGACTGTTGTCAATTTTAATACCCAAGTGTTTGGCTACTCCAATGTTTCAATGTTTAGCAGTATCCCCACTTCCTATTTTCTGTGTCCTATGAATAGCTGCTTGCATTTACTAGCATTTACCACTAGATTATTATGACAGGACTGAACAGCCATCTCCATTGCTATGTGAACTGATACCTCTAGGGCACTTAGTGTGATGTCACTGAGGATTAGTGCTGTATTGTCCGCATACATCATGGTTATTGAGTATTCCTTCAAATACCTGCTGAGGTAGTTGGTAAATAAAATTAAAATGACAGGTCCTAAGATAGTTCCCTGTGGTATCCCTCTTAAGACTGAAAGTTTTATGGAACTCACTGTTCGAGTACATCCCTTCTCTGTGTATGTTAGTTCAATTAGCTGTTGCCTGTTTGACAGGCAACTCTAAAAAAATCTACCTGACATGTCACGTATACCATCTGCTTCTAATTTATTCAACGACTGTGCATTGTGAAGACAATCAAACAATTTGCTAAAATCTACTAGTAAGATTGTAGTTGTGTCGGTGTCCTCCAGTTGATTAATTATAAACTCTAACAGGTCTATCACAGCAGTGGTTATAGAATATTCTTTTATGATTCTATGCTCATACTTAGTAAGTAAATCATACTTAAAAAGGTGGTTATTAGTCTAGATAGAACCACCTTCTCAATTAACTTCACCCATTAAACCTAGCAGTTCTTTAGGGTTTTTTAAAGTTTTATATTTCCTTTCCTGGTTTATTATTGAAAAAAAAAACAGCTTTTAATTCATTGTCAGAGTAAGCAATTTGGCATCTAAAATATGTTTATTTTATGTCATAGTCCTTCTTTTTCAAGGCTACCTCTTGCTTATGTTCCAGCAGACCAGTTAGATAAGCTATTCTTGTGCCTCAAAGACTCCTCTACATTACCATGTGATCTGTAGGTTCCTAAGACATATACTGTCTGCAATTTAGTTTGAACTTTAACCATGGTAACCTCACACAAAAGCTCTTAACTTTACTAAGCTTTGTAATGGGAACTAGTTATACTATTGATATTAGAGATTTGTTACAGAAAATTGTTACACCTTCTTTTCTATGTTCTTTCTGACTACAATTTGATACTAGTATGTGTTACCAATCAGTTTAGTATTGTGAATTATGTCAGATTTCAGTCCATGTTATATTACATTTAATATATGAGGGTTAATTTTATGTGTTAATTAATATAAAGGTGATTCATAATGTCAATTTTATTAGACAGACAATTAACATTCTAAAGTACGATTTTTAGATTTTTTGCTGCCTGCCCCTCCAAAGATTGTAATTTAAGGTTTTGTATAATCTTTTTCATATGCCTTTACAGTTTTCTCCTTTTCTTTGCCATGGCCCTCAAAAATTATACAAAGCTGGTTCCTAAGTTGTCTCTCTGTTTGAAGCTGATTTTCAATGTCATTAACTGCTTTTACCAGCCCACTTATCTTATTTATAAGAGCCTGCTTTGGTTTTCAAGCTTTTCATTAGTCTTGATAAATGATTTTATTAGAACTTTTTATTTCAAGGATTTGTTGGGCTAATTTTGAATTTTGAAGGATTTTATTTTGAAGATCGAGCCTGAGCTTAATGCTTTCAATGCTTTCTATATATTTCCCACCTCTACGGCTCGGGTGAGGGCATTCTCCAAGTCTGGTTCCTCATTGAGTAAGTTTTTATTACTATTATTATTTATTTTAATCAGTGCAAGCTTAAAATGTTTATTTTTTAAATTTTCGACTAATGGGTTGCTATAAAGGTAGATGTTTACTTAGTAGGCTGCTAGATTTCAACTTTTTACTACTGCAGTTTTGCTGTCTCCAAAAAACATTTGTTGCTAGATCCTTATTTATTATCAGCTGTAATTGGGAGTGCCGATGGCCGAGCGGTCTGTCGTTGGACTTTGGGTCTGAGTTAGAGATAGCGCAGGTTCAAATCCTGTCTTTGACCGTTGCACTTTTTATCAGTACCATCAACCTCGTACTGTATCGACTCTCCCCCTTATTTTGTTTGATAAGATCCTCGCACAGGCCAGTGGCCCATGAGGACGGACAGAATAAGGCTTAAAAGGGGAGATCGGTCTCTCATTAAAAAAAAAAAAATTGTTTTAGTACAGTATTTTAGCAGATCAATGATGAAATCTTTTATCTGTGCAAAGATCAATTTGGTAGGTAGTCATTTTATATGAGGTGTAACAAGAAAAGGGACTGTATGAGAGAACATAAGACTTCAATGTCAAAATTAGAATTTGAAGTAAGTCACGTTGTAAACCACCATATCAGTACAGACTATCAAGGTAATCAGTATAATCGGACTATAAGGTTTTTGTAAAATCCCTCCCCCATTTCAAGTTAGTCGTTCTGATTCACTCAAGGCAAAATGGAAGTCCTATGTTCAGATTATATTATTTGCTGAAAGTAGACACTGTAAAACATTTGATAAGTGTTGGACAGTTTTAAAAAGTAAGTAAGGATACCACGTTATTGAACTTGATGTTTTCTTTTAGGAAATGGATAAATCCTTATAGCATGGAGGTTACCAATCTTTCTACTTTGTTAATTATTATAAAACTTAAAAATTCTTGTATTTAACCTTAAGTTTAGTCCTCAGTTTGAGATTGGTAGATGATGAATTCAAATGTACAATACACACACACATACCTTTAATGTCTTCTTCTTGTCCTACAAAAATGGTATTTGGTTGGAGTATATATTATATTTCTCTTCCTTTACTTTTTACCTTTTAGGTTTATTTATTGTATAGTATTGTTTAATTACTACCTCAAAAATGCCAGGCATCAAATTGTAGGTGAATATTACCTGAATAATGGTACAATTTCCAAGAAATTGAAATGCATACCTTAATAAAACATTTATACCTTTCAGTAGTTAGGTGTTACCTAATTACTAGCAGAATAATGCATTTGTTGGAAAAAATCAAAGGATTAGAAAACATAAGTCCACAAATCTAATTGGTTTTTGCAGAAGATTCAGATTTGAGGTTAAATCAATTATGGGAGGTACAAAGGTTCTCTTAGCAATAAGTGCACACACCAATAGTGCCAGTTATGTACTGTATGTGTAGCCTACTCTTTTCTTGTTAAAAAAAATTCTTAATGTACAATAGCAATAACTGCAAATGTAGAGATATTGGGGTTAACAAAGTGGATTGATAGGTTTAGTCTACCGCGAAGGATGACTATTAGAGTGCATGGAGCTCCTTTAATATTAAAGGCTGTTGCTAGCCTAAACATGAGAGAGTATCTTCCCCTATCCACTTCAACTGTAGCTAAGCTGAACATCACACTGAATCAACCCTTCCCACCATTGTTACATTGTTACTCAGTAACTGCACCATGCTTTGGGATTGTGTCTTAAACATTGTAGTGCACTCAATTGTCCTCTGTTGAGACAATGTAAATGTCTAGTCACCAAGGTTACACTGTATTTTGTAGTATAGGTGTCTCTGATATCAAAACTATATAAGGAGTTCGCTTCATGTTAGAGTGGGAGTAATTGATATCAATTCAAAAGATTAAACAAATATAAAACAAATGGTTCTACCAACTCCAAGTAAAAAAATGTTTATTAATTTAGTGCTTTAAAAAGTATTGCAATTAAAACTACATTAATATATTCACTAATCATTATTTTTATTAAAGAATTTTATTAATCTAGAAACCAGTTGTTAGTTAAATTATGAAGTTTTTATAAGCAGCTCCAATGATGAATCATAATCTAGTTAATATAAAATTTTAGTCCTTATAATTACACAATTTACATACCAATTGAAAAAATTCTGGAGTTCATTATGTGAAACGATGCAAGAAAAATTAATGCTGCTGGTCTTGTTTTGTCGAAATACATGAAAAACCCAACAGTTAGGTCCAGAAAGAATCCAAAAAAGTGAACAATCCAATAATCAATTTGTTCTTGTGATAGAAACAGTCTGAAAAAGATAAAAAAACTTCAGATAACAATGCAAAAAGGAGTTTTTATTAACAATTA
Organism: Homalodisca vitripennis; assembly: GCF_021130785.1. Lineage (NCBI taxonomy): Eukaryota > Metazoa > Arthropoda > Insecta > Hemiptera > Cicadellidae > Homalodisca > Homalodisca vitripennis. The sequence goes on from NC_060209.1 coordinate 77,982,282, forward strand.
CGCATTCCAATTATTCTAGTTTATAATATATTATGAAAAATTGAGTGTTTGTATAATAATTTCTAGACAATATTCCACCATTTTCAGTTTCTTTATGATAAAATGATTGATACTAACATAATTGTTATGGTCTAATACTTGATGTTAACTGTGTCAAGCTAAAAAATACAACCAGTAAAAAATGTATCAATTTTACTTTTTACCTTTTTGTTAATTTTCAATTTTATATTCATACATAACTAGCACAACTGACAATTGATTTGGCTCGTCAAGGAAATTCCTCTTTCAATTACACAAAAGGGTTTGTTGTGCATTTAACAATGTAAACTGGCTCTTGCCTTCTATAATGTTACTTGACATAGGAAATTTCAATTTCAAATAGCTTTACTCAAACAAAATGTATATCAGTGTACAATGAATAGTGTCATTTATAATTTCTAATGACAATGTGTCCTTAAAACTAGTCCTTATGTAGGCCTACTACACTATCCTTTGACAAAATGTATCTAGATGATGTAAAAGTAAAATTCGTAAATTGAATATAAAACTCCATTAACTAAATGATGCCTTAATATATTCTTAAATTTATTAATGTTATTTTCTGTTATTATCATATCTGGCGATGATTTAAAAAATATTGCTCCTGTATATGTAGCTTCCTTTTTGTAAAAGCGGAATACTAACAGAGGAATCTGGATTGTGAAATAGGAAAGTATTAGATTGTAATTTATGCTAATTATTGCAGTTATACAGCTCCTATTACACTATGAAGTTTCATCCTGTCCTATAATGAGGTAAATGGCAAACAAAGGAGGAATCCCACTCAAAAAGTGTTTTGAAGTAATACTGTAGTAGCTTACATCTGGATTCAAGGACAGGTTTTGAACTATATGATGCAGGAGTCAAAATCGCAGTGAACTTAGGAAAACAAGCCATGGTATTAGGTATACCAACACAAGTCATGTCAATTCAAGAACCAGAAATTCTAGCTGTTCTAAAAATGCTGGACCCCCCTATATTTATGAGTCAAGGATAGTTTGGAAGTATGAATAATTTAAAATAACTGGCAAAGAAGAACAAGCACTCCTTGGATGGATATCAATCTCAAACAGAGCAGTTATAGGAAATTATGTGGAAAATGGATAAGGGAGGACTCTTTATTTACTAACAATCAAAAGTATTAAATTTATCCATTCTCATTCACTCCTAGATCTAGGAAAGTAGGATAAACAGCTGATAATAATTATGCTAACAAGATCTTTTTCAAAAACATGAAATTTAGATGGGTTTGTGATAAATTGATGAATGCAGACTTTATTCTCATTATCTGAATATATTTTCTAGCAAAAACTTTCAGTTTCAACTAAGATATGATTCTGGTCGTAAGTTTATATGGCTGTTTTTAAACTTAGTAATAGGAATAGTTTATATATAAATAGTTTAATTTCCAAAATAGTCAAAATTTGCGCTTCTGAAATTTCGGAGGTTTTACAGCATATTTTTAATTCATGTTTGGATGAGGGAGTTTTGCCAAATAGTCTGAAGATTATACCCATTCTGAAGAAGGAAACTGTAAAATTATTTGAACGCTATCGCCCCAAATCTCTGATTCCTATACAGTACTTTCAAAAATGAATATTTAGTTCATTGGCAACACTGACAGAACATTTAGGAAAAAATAATCTTCCTTACTCTCTCCATAGTACAATCTCATGGGATTTAGCAGAAGTCTCAAATTTGATGGGTGAACCTAAGTAAGGAAGATGCAAAAGCCTTGTAGGTTTAGGTGCAGAGCTATAGGCCAATCCTGAAGAAATAAGGTATATTTTTATCTTTACTCATGTGGTTCTCAGTGCTACCAACATATACTGCCCAAATTAGCTACTTCATCAACAACATTACTTTGAAAATAATGGCACTTCAAACTTTGTTCGGTGGGTGTCCTTTCAGTTGGTTCTATACTAAATAATAAAGCATACAACTAGTACTTCTTTTCTTGTTTATAAAACTAACTGCAATGGTAACATCTTCTTACAAAGAACCTCCCTTCAGAAAGTTTCAAATGGATAATCGTGTTGTATAGTTCTATAAATTCAGTCTCAAGATTAAGGAAGATTGCTAGCAATTATCTTCTTTTATGGTATATCAGCTATATTATAAATAAGCCATTTATTCTATAGCATAAAGCATCCTCAGAAAATTGGTAGGGATGCTGTGGTAGTCAACCAGTAAGATGTCCAGCTTATCGGTTTACCTGAGTGGATTGAACACGTTTTTCACATTCAGGATGTCCTATGTTGAACATTACTGAAGGTAAATGAATTATCACTCTGTGTAAAGGACAGCTAAAATCCATATTGACTGCATGAATACTCAACACCAGCAGTCTCTATGCTGTTGCAAGTCTTTACTGCCGTAGCCAAACAAGTAGTTTCCTCGCTTTGTCCAGCATAAAGATAGGACTGGTACGGAAATTTCCCTAATCATTGCTGTTAATAAATTGTTATATTCCCTCAATCAATTGACAGTTCTATATATCCAGCTGCTACTGCAATCCGGTCTATGATGTAGCTTTAAGAACTTACACTAGAACACTGTTGAGGCCTGGTGCCTCATATTGGCCTGTATCAGTTGAACAGTCTATGTCAACTTCTCATGTTAGAGAAAGGGGATTCCAATTTGTTTACTGTGATATCCTCATGTTCCTGAACTGGATGTGTTAAAAACAAGCACTTGTTCATAAGAGGGTCACCTATGATTGGGCCAACTGATTAGACACTGAGCTGCCGTTTTGTTCTGGATTGAGATAGAGCTCTAGTTTTCACTGTTCTTTTTCTTTATCAAGACCTTTAAAATGTGTCCATTAATGGGTTTTTTTCATTTAAAAATGTTGAGCTACCCCCCTTCCCTCCAAATCCCATTTTGGGGAAATAAGAAAGGTTGTAATAGTGACTAAACATCCACTTCTATTTCCTAGAAAGGTGTCTGAAGTTCCATCCCTCCATCTTTAACCATCAAAAACTAAACAGAATGTATCCATACTTTTGACTCATGCTGTATGTAATTTATAGTTACTCTTACTGTTAAGCTGTTAAGTGTTGTTTGAATAGTGTCATTGCTTGATTTATGTTATCTATCTTGAAAATGGTAAGATCATGTACTAAAGTAAACTTAATATTTTAAAAATACATGAAATATTACTTAATATTGTATGTAAAATTATAATGTACTATATCAGTAAAATCATGTTAAATATAAAAATTGCTACATGCTGCAGATTAGAAGATACATTGTTGTTTTGTATCATAGTAACCAAAAGTTGACAACAATTTTATAATCTGATTAAGATATAGCCACATTTAAGTTTATTTTATGTTGGTGATTAGTAATAATTTTATTATATTTGTATTACAATACGGTACTGTACAACAGTTTGAGGCGAGACGGAAGTTCACTGTTGAGACCAATGATGAAAGGATTCTAGGGGATGAATGTTGTAATGAATACCCTTCCAAAAAAAGTCTCAAGTGAGAGACTTATTTCTGTAAACACGGGTCTCAGAGCTGCTAAGGTTTTGGAGACAATTTATGAAACAAAGAAGTAGAGAAAATATGAAGTAGAGTTCACAAAATATGGAAATTTGTTCTCCTGGATTAGGCTTATAGGCTTTATTACATAATTTCGAACAAGAGGTAATATACTCTATTTTAATATAATAACAATTACTATATAATTTTAACCTATTTTAAGTGTGCTATCACTCAAACTTACTTGAATGGGTCGAAAAGCCAATGTGAAGCCAGATTGTTCATGGAGTACCCACTGAGCCAATCTTGATCCAACTTTTTCAGTCCAGCGATGAAGTACAAAATAAATACTTGGAAGCGCAAAATAGCATAATTCCAAAGGGGCACATGGCCATTCTTTGGGGATTTGCCTAGTAATCCATCTATTGACCTGTGAAGAAGAAATCAATTAGCATTAGAGCTTTAATTACTATAAACAACAGTCTCTCAGCAGATATGTCGTCCAATCCTAAAATCTGTTGTCACATAAAATGTCAGTTGCATGCTGCATAACATTGATCAACAAAAACAGTAACGAGGGTACTGGTCTTGTAGTATAAATATATCTGTGGCAATACAAGCATTTTTCTATCAAATAGTTATTATAGGAATGTTAGAGAAATATGCTTTTTTTAATAAACATTCTAAAAATAAGTGATAGTTACTGAAAGACATTTAAATCTCCTTATCCACTTTAGAATAATTTTACTTTAAGTGCCAGGTCTTAAATTCAGAGACAAACAGTTTTTGTAAGCACCATTCATATAACTAGAATTTCTCTGAAACATTCCATTAATGCTGGATTGAAGAGCTCCGAGAAATATTTGATTATTTACTTGGACTATTTTAGGTAAGTGGGAGGAAACTTAGAGTTGAAGTCTGTAGTTGTTTTAGTGAAATGTAATATGATAGAACCCTATTATTATATTTAATCAGAAGAAGGCATGTGGTACATATTCATGTTCCTGGTTAAGAGGTTGAAAAGTTAAGAAAATTTGTTATTGGCTCTCATTTTAAATTTTATGTATGTAGAAGCACTTCTGGTTTTAATGAATTTTATTCAAGACACTAAAATAGAGTTTCCCTTTGTTGACACAAAATAATATATAGATAAGAAAGTGTGAGAAAACCACTTCAGTCAAAAAGTGTCTACTTCCAGCCCTTGTACTCAACTTCTGGTCTAAGGTATTTTCAATACTGCAGTAACGTTTTGTTCCCCTGAAACATCAAGAAAATATGTAGGTCTAAAAATTATAATTTGGTAAAAAGGCATCTATTTCCTTTCTTTAGTATACCATAATATTTTTTAAAGAATGTCATTATAAATTTATTCACTATTGATGTAAAGATAGAATAACATGTATATAAAATTTCATCTTTCTAGGATAACAGGAAGCTGAAAACAAAATATAACTCATCTAAGGATTGCAATCCCATTTCAATCCTTATAGGTGGGTGATATTACTTTGTCTGTTGAGAATATATGTATGCATCAAATTTTACCTTATTAGGACATCAGGAGATTGGAAAAAAGTATGTTTTTTCTAGTGAATGCAGCCTCATTTCGTCCCCTATGAAAGTGTAACCTTCACAATGCTTTTTTACTATTTAAGTCGAGACAGCGTGCCAAATTTTAACTTCCTGAGTTATTGAGAAGTTTGAGAATTAGTTGTGAGTGAGTAAGGGCTTAGCCTTTTATGCAGAGATTACAGAAAAGTATTACACACGTTGTATTCAATAAATGTAACAACAAGAAAAAATACCCAGTATTTAATTCAATTTATCACGAGGAGGTCATTATTTAGTCATTTCATGCTGTTACAGGATAATATAAACTCGAACCCCAAATATACTGTACAATATGGTATATTGTGCCTCATTGTCACTCAGGTAACATCACCTTTGATGTTACTTACTGGTTCTACAATCCCTCAGACTGGATCTAGAAAATATAATGATGAAGACTGATATGTTACCTTCTTCTCAAGAATGATCATTTGGGATTGGATCTAGTGTCCAAAAACTACAGAGTTTTTGCTGAGTTTTGGCCCTTAGAAGAATCATGACTAGGGCTCCTAAAGCAGCAAAATGAACTTCAGTAGTTAAGTTTGAAAACAATCTATCATCAGAGCTCCAGGTGATGTAAAAGATCAGGTCTGTCCACTATGCCATATGTGGGATTTAGGTGGAGATAACTATTCTATCCAAATACAGATGTTCATTGCTGATGCTGTAAGCCTAACATGGTCTGTCTGTGAAAAGGTGTCATTGACACTTATGTCATAAGTAGAGTCACTAGCTGGGCCCAGCAAGATGTGTTTGGTACAAGTTAGATGTTTTGGCCGATGATCAGGATTGAAGATCTTAGTTCTTACAATTATGCCACCGTGCCATGAATATCTTTTTAATTTTCTCAGTTCATCACATCAAAACATGCAACCCTAACATGCGATAAATTTATTTGTCATATGCTACATCAAAATTACTAGTTAAAATTCCATAATACCTTTGTTTAAGAAAAAAGGAGACCCTAGAAATAATTAAGAAAAATAGCTTCATAACAACTAACAAACAAGAACATTATATAACTTACTATTAAAAAGTGACCAGTCTGTGTATACAAAATGTATTAGTATAATTTTCTTTAAACAATAGAAAGATATGTAAGCTTGCATGAGAACACATTGTAATTCTGGATGGTAAAGTATGTCTAATGTCTAATGTGGTTCCTATAAAGCAGGAAAGTTGTTTAAAGCAAGTAATAATGAAGGCATCAGGAATTTACTGGAGGTTAGTTGACTAATAACATTTGTTTAAACAATGGTGTTACTTGTTTATGAGGTGCGCGACTACATGATGATAATTATGTAGTCATAGATAATTTGGCATTATTGGTGAGAAGAACAATTTCTTAAAAATCCAGGCTAGCCGAAATTCTTTGAGTTCAGATTTAAGTTTTGTTTAACTCGTGGATAGTTTATTTATTATTATTATTTACAACCACACATTAATATACATGATTTGAAAAAACTGGAAGTAAAATTTTGAAGGGAATTGCACATTATTAAACAAGGATAAATTTCAATAAAATGGCATTACAGTAAATTTGTTATTATAACGTCTGAATAATAATGTGGTAGTTAGACTTGAGGTTTGCATGGATCTTTAGTACATTCATATATTATTTGTTTCAGTAACAGAAAAGTTAAAACTATGAATTGAGAAGTATTCTAAAAATTTTCTTTAGTATTCTTCAAATATTTAAAATAAACCTTAATATAAAAAAGTAATTTATTGAGAAAATACATTGGAAGTAGTAGGCTGAGCTACACAGTTCAAAACATGTTGAAATTTGTTTAACTTGATCTTAATTTGAAAACAACTGAATTATTTTGATTTAATTTTAAAAGTTCAACTGAGAATCTTTTTTGCAATAACTTTGAAAACTTAGAATAACATTTGATTTTCCTTATTTTAATTAAGAAGAATATTATGTATTTCGGTAACTTAGACAATGCGTAACATGATGTGCTAAGAACAGCATTGATGTGTTGTTTTAACGGCAAATTTCAATATTCTTTCAATTAATTAATCTTTAAATTTGATTGACAATTCAAAATCTTTCAATAGATGATGCAAAGATTTACCAGGTATCCTTCTTTGTCTAACATATGTTTCAAAATAGTGTATGCATAAGCCATTGAATTTTCAGTCACAAACTATCTTCTTACGTAAAAACATTTTTCATGCCAGTATTTCATCTCTTAAGGAATATATAGTAGCAGTAAGTTGACTTTTTTCACACCCTATCTATCCAATATTATGTAATGTTACAGTTAACACATAGAACATAGTTGTACAGAATGTTCAAAATCTCTACCTTCTGTGTTATTAAAGATTATTCCAATACCAATAAAAATGTATGATCATTTGTATACATAATGCTACAGTTACATACCAGCAATAGTTAGCACAGGAGAACAGAAACATGACTGAGAGCAGACCATAGAGGTAAGAGTGATTGTTCCAAGCTGACTTGTCCAGAAGAAACAAGTACCAATAAGGCAGTGTGAAGCATAGACAACTCATCCTGAAGTATGCTCCAAGCATTATACCTGCAGCACCTACAATCAATTCAACAAGATGAATCATACATGGCTCTATAGTAACTGCACTATTTTGTCAACTATAATATTTATCACTATAATCTTGTACTGTCATGTATCATACCTATCTGTGCTTTTACTGGAAGAAGAGAGCACTTTTTAAATGTAACTTAAGTGAGCTCCAAACAAACTTTAACTTTTGTAAATATGTTGAGCAATTTAGGGATGTCCTCTCTGTCTGAACTGCCACAGACACCTCCATTCTGTACTTGAAAGTTCAGAGAATAACTTTCTCAATATTGTAGCAGTTGTGCAAGCAGCCTAAGATGTTCAACACATCTGAATAAGGTAGTCAAATGCTGATAACCTCTTCATCCTTAGGTTCACACCGCTCATGTCAAGGCTATTATCAAGTTTTCTGGTTCACTCTGTATCTAATAATTTCTCATACAACTAAAATCTTGAAATATTTTGACCTCTCTGTGAAGAATTATCTTCTATGAACAATCTGACAGGGATAAGTAGTAGCAAACAAAGATTTGTTTCCTCTAAAAACTTATAGGTATATATGAATGCTTTTCAAGTATTATAAAGTGAAAACATATAAGTAATACATGACTGAGCGTGTGGCAGCAATGAAAGTTCGATAGTGTCATCTAACTACTAAAATAGCAGAGTTGCTTAATTATAAAAATCATGAATAAAAAACTGAACCATCCTCTCACCATATCTCTCAGCCTATAAATTATTGCTCCTCAAACTTGCTGATTGAACTTGCACAGCTGAAAGTAAGGCAAGATAGTTTGGAACGTTGGAACATGCATTTAAGGACTTAACAGCACGAATTCAAAATACTAAAACCTCCTAACTCAGAACTACAAATTTGTTCAAAATGTCCAAAATACTATACCACAAAATAATTTAAAACACTATAACGGTTGAACGAAATAAAACACCATCCAAGAGGGGAAAGAACTGTTTCTGTGTTTCATGGCAAATGACTAAATACACATAATTTCAGAAACAGCAGCATAGACTATAAAAGAACTGAGGGGGATGACAGCCAACAAGCTGATAAGACTGGGGGGGGGGGCAAACCCTAACAGAAAAATAGAATATCTCCTTTGTACCAAGTACTAAGGTGAGAACCAGTCAAACCACTAAAACGGCACAGCACCTGGACAGCAACGTTGGCAACGTAATGCTATGAGCACTTTCACACCTGTGCTGTGCTGGCGATGTGTCGGGACATGTTGACCTGCTGTTGATCTGTAATCCTCTAGACGTATCTGTTGCCATGCAATCACAGTTCAGTCCTGCTCTTTAATTGTAGGAACAAACATGAACAAATTATTTGTTAAAAATTCAATCCATGACTGAGATTCAAACCCAAGTTCCTGAGGTGATAACTAAGACACTAATTATTCAGCTACTATATTACTTACACAATAAGAAACTTGAATTAGCTCAATTTTACAGATATAAACCAGCATTGTAATCTTTCTGAGGACTTGGCTGTGAGTGTAACAACTTACCTAACCACATTACAAGGTAGAGTAGGCACATCCACTCCAAAGGTAGAGGTCGGAGGAAGTCGAAGAGAGGAAAGTGACAGTTGTGAGGGTCTCCCCACTTCACGTCAGCTTGTGAGAGACCTCTCTCCTCCAGTATATCGACCATCATGAGCAAGCCTTTAGGTAATAAATAGAAAAAAATGAATAATTGAAATCACTTTATGATATGCTATACTGGTGGCTTCCCATGCAATTTCATAGACTTTGGATGTGAATGAACACTTCTGGTTGAAGTGAATTATATTTCCTACGCCAATGTTTGCCTTGTTGCCATGATCATGAAAATTACTTTAAAAGTATATATTCATGGCTATTGCAATTTATTCCGGTCTTAATATTTTTGATTATGGCATAGTTGATTTTGCCTTGTTTCCCTGATCAAGGCAATATACACACATACACAGGTCTGAGAAGCCTACTTCTCTCAAAAATCAACTAATATGGGTTTTAAACAATCTTTAGATTGATAATAAATGTCAGATAATAATTTTTTATTTGATATCTGCATTGCAGTACTGACCAAGTACTGTGTACTTAATATTTTTTTAGATGTACAGTTAAAAGCATATTTTAACTAAAACTCTAATTTTGTTATCTCGATATTTTCTTCCTCTGTGCTCAAGAGTGGTTTCAGAATAGGTTGAAATAAGACGTCTTGTTACTATCAAGCTTACCGGTTTTAATACTAGAAATGTAAAAATATTTTAAATAAAGGTTAAATTAGTTAAACATATGGTTGTGCCTGTGCCATCATAGAACAATGTTTACACATAATAATTTATTACATTTAACAGGCTCTTTCAATCTATACTATTATAAAGGAATACTTTCCTTTTTCTATTTACCTGATTTTTTTCCATGAACTTTTACAATGTCTGCTATTCGGGGCGGGGACGAATCCATCAAATCAGAGATCGTTAAAATCAGTACAGCCATTCCTGGGTTATAAATGGTGTAACTAACTGGACGTTTTTATGTATATAGGTTATATTCTGTACATATTCTAAATGACTAAATATTTTCTAAACTTTTAAATTACACAAGCAACACAGAAACAGTGTATGTTTGTGTATCTCTTTGAAGTCTCCAACAAGCCAAAGGATGTGTTGTGTTACAGAAAATCCTGCGTACTAAAAATTCTTTGTGTTGCCAAAAGTACGTTTTGAATACTGAAATCATGACAAGTGCAAAGCAGTATTGCTTAGGTACTCTACTATTTTGGCCATGGTACTCTACCCATTAGATGGACATGTACTACAGTTCCCAGGAGTCTAGTCTCTAACAGTGTTAGATCTCAGACGCTGCACTAAGCGATGAAATGGAGACAAACTCAACATTCGCAGGTATGTAGAATGATATTACAATAATACCAATTACAGTGCTCAAACATAGTTTCCTTCAAAAATGCTTTGTCTCATTAGTAAAATCATTTACACATGCCTACAAAATCAAATCATTACAATAAGAAATCCTAAACCAACGGCAATGAAAGACAATTAAAAGATTTTTAGAGTAAATTACTTAAGGTACCTAATTACTTAGTGGTAAGACTAGCCATTCTATTACACCTATTCAGAATCAGACTTACAGTGCAGTAATTAGTAAAGTTGTATTTAACCAAATAACTTACCAAACAAAATTCTGACAACGGCTAGACAGCTTGGATCGGCTGGACGAAACATTAGTTTACAGAACTGTGAATAAGAAGTAAGATCATCAAGATGAAATCCTAGGCTTTTCTCCAACTTATCATAAAAGCTTGAATCCTTGGAACTCTGAACAGTGTTTTTTGCACACGGCAATGATTTATCTGTTGATGAAGATGAACAATTTTGTGTTTGGACACCCATAATTAATTTTCTGAAACAAATTAGAAAATCAACATCAGGAATGGGTCTATGGGTTGGAACTTAATGAAGGTCAACATTAACTTTTATAATTTATAACTATGTAAATTTTCAATAATTGATGCTGACCCTATATTTCAACCTAAAGATCTTCTGTGTGTGAATTTAACCTAGAGTCTATAGATTTCATACATATAGTTTTTTCTATTTAGAACATTATCTTAATAGATGTAAAGCACATATTTAAAATATGAAATGCTAAAGGGAATTCAGAACATTTTGGAAAATGTTTATGCAAATACTACCTGTTGAAATGTTCACTTTTCCAATACTTTGAATTTGAAATATGATGCATGAAACATATGGAACTTTATTAAACCTTTCAAAAGTTATAGCTTGGGATGAAAGGGAGGGAAGAGTCAAGGTAAAAGTCCGCACAAAAGTTTTATTGTCTGATCAGACTATCTAGTTTAGTTGGTAATAAACAGTAGAATTTTAATCATGGCCAACCAGATATATCATAGTTATTATAACTTTTCATCAATGCTGATGTGTGTAACATATACTTGTAGAGTAAAAAGAATCCGATTAAAGTGATATATATTCAAGTAGAGGTTGGTTATAGTAGATAATTGCTTCTTAATACTAGCATAAGTGATTTCATGGTGGATAAATACTGATAATGAATGACCTTGAATTGGGATGGATGCTCCTCCATATTTACATCAAATTGCAATGATGTTGATCACACTAAAGATATTGAACATTTTTACTATTCAACAAACACTGCACCAAGCATAAAGTGAAATGAGCTAAACTGGACATTCACATTGAATCAACTCTTCCAACCAAAGATGTGCCATATGTAGAATTATGTTACAATAATGGATGTGTTTAAGGAAATGTCCTGATGCACCACACCCCAACATTAAAAAACTAAAATAACATTTAACTGTTACTTTACAACTTTATAGATATAGGTACATATATATATATATATATATATATATATATATATATATATATATATATACGAGTATATATTTCATTGTTATATTATTAGAACACAATTAATTTGTTAGTAAAATTTAATTCAAGACATAATTTTAGTTTAATCCACTTTATTATTTACACCAATTTTATAAATGTCCATGTATATTTAGTCTTAATATATTCAATTATAGCTTGTATCTTATTTTTTTAAACATACAATAAGATGTCATTTAAGTGAGTTCATTGCAACATATTTTACAATTAAATTATATTGGTAAACTATGGAAGTTCTAAATCTTTATACTGAATGGAATTAAATAACCTAATAGAAATAAGACTGACAATTCTTTAAAACCTACTTCATTAATTTTTTGTTTAGATATTTAGCCTTAAATATACCACTTTGTATTAAAATAACCCAGTTTCTACCTAAATAATTTTAGAATTTTTTGAAATTTTTAAATATTATACAAATATTTTATTTAAACAATCATTAAGCTGAAAATATTGTAAATATTGAAGTGTGTTATAAATAAATGATATATTTTTACTTTAACTTTTATAAGTAACATTACATTTAAAAAACCAATCAAGAAATAAATAAAACGCACTTGAAGTTTTAGACATGTTTAATAGGATTATTTAAGTGAAAGATAAAAGCAGATACCACTATATAAAATGAATTAAAACAAAAAATGTTTAATGTTAAAATCCAATATGTTCTCAAAATATCACAGTAAGATTTACTGTTGACTAGCTTATAATAAAGTAAACATTAATTTTTTTCTGAAAATAAAAAACAAAAACTTTTAACTCAGTCTCTGAAAGCATTATCACACATTTTTCTGAAGATTAACTGGGTTAATAAATTATCTGGATCTCCTTGAGAAAGAAAATCAGAGAGATTCATCTCTAAAACAATTAAAAAAAGAAATGATCGATTGGTAAAATGGCTTAGTGCTTGTAGTAATATTCTATTTATATGCATTTTTAATTGTTCATATACCCTTCCTTCTTATTGTTGGAAAACATAACAAGAACAAATTCTAAAAATTTCAGGTGTTCTGGATAATATTCAAAACAGTAATTTTTTCCCTAAAAATGATAAATTTTGAGATTACTCAAGATGATAAATGCTTTTTGAATAAGTCATAATGATTTGTGACCAATTAAAAAGAACATGACATTCAACAAACACAACACAATACAAATTATTTGTATTATTATTTTTAACACATTAAATTTTCATTTAGGAAAGTTAATTTGTCTTTATATAATTTTTCCATGCAAAATTTCAAACATAAACTACAAGCATTAAATAGTTGTGTCAAGAAAACATAATATTTCAGCTACAGTATTAATAATTTGTTAGAACTCAGAACCCTGATAATTCAGCTGCTCAAAGCCAACCACAAATTCACAATATTAAATTATTTTACAAAATATGTAGTTTATTTGTGTGTTGCAAATGCAATTTTCAGGGAATTAGTTAATCTATCAAAATTAAAACCAACTAAATTGAATATTAACTTGTATTTTTCTACAGTATATTTCATTTTGAAAATAATATAAAGTTTGGAATTATGTAAGTTTGAGTTTATTATTAAATTTGTTTGTACTACATGCATGAAACTCAAGTGGCATTATTTAGAAAATCAGATAAACTCACCAATTGAGGATTTTACCAATTTTTTTAGAATTTACATCCAGGAAGGAAAGAAATGTAACAGCTGAAGCCGCCACCAAGAGAACAGAGCAGAGCAGCAGACTGCACCACCACGGAGAACAAATAAACAGCTGATTTCCTTTTACCAGCTGATCGGGTAAGACAGCTGCTGTTGCCTAGCAACCGGTGGTCAATAGAGCTGCTGCTATGCCGGATGTGTTTTGTTGCCGTGGCGACGGAATGCGTGGGTACGCTGAATATATTAATCTCTTCAAGCGCCTTATAAATAAACATAGCGTTATTTTGTATATTAATTAGAATATTAGTAGATAGCGTCTTCTGTTTGCATCCTTACTTATGTCAATTCTATTGCTCGTTTAGAAAGTACACTACTTCGAGGAGACGTGGCAAATCGTTAATAAAATATGGCCATTGGAAGAAGAATAGTTAAATAGAGATTTTAAAGTTTGCCGCACCATCATTGAAATTTTTTAATGCATATGTGTTGGGAAGTTTATTCACTTTAACGTTGTCAAATTGTAAAAGAAATATTAAATGTTACCTAATTTATTAAATTGTAATTTAATGTAATCACCTATACATGAAAAATATTACCTGATTGAACAAATATTTATTTTATCGATTAATACAAGAGTCAGACAGAAAGTTAAGAGCAATGATCAATAAAATATTGTTTCGTTTGTTAGTCGGTTCATCACTCGTAGGAACAACTATTCAAGATGATTTAAGAAATAAAATGCACCTATTTTTTCATCAAGCCGTGGTGAAGCTATGTTTAATAATAACAAACCCGTTTAGAGTGCGTTGGTCAATAATTAAAAATCATCGTTACGGGTTAGCCTTATCGGTTGTGAAGTTTAGCCTATAAGCACTTAAGAATCTTTCCGTATAAATATTTCTTACATGATTACAGTGACTTTGATCAGATTATTAAAGCTGGTATCTCATCCTAACCCAGTTACCTCCTCGGTAAAACATTTGTTATTCCATTAAAAAGTACGCATCGCCTAATGTTAAAACGTTCCTTTTATTTTTTCAGAAGAGGCCGATCCCCTTTCAAGCCTTATTTTGCCCCTCGTCTTGGGCTACTGGCCTGTGAGAGGATCTTACCAAACAGAATAAAGGGGAAATTAGATACGATACAACGTTGATGGAACTGATAAAAAGTTCCATTGTCTCATCAGTTGCACAATTAATTGAGAAGTGCACAATCATAAAAATTCTTTCTTGGTATGTAGAAATTAAGTTCATGCAGAATTCACAGTTAATAGATGAAATATTTTTCGAGAGATCTTACTGCACGGTACATTCACATTCTTTTCATTAAGTTAGGTTTCACACCAGTGTTTAATAATAATACTCTACATACCAAAATATGATGTTACATGTGTTTATACAATTTATTTATGCTGCTATTTTCTAGTTGCCATCATAGTTACCCATAAGAACAGTGTAAAAATGTTCGCTATGTTGAGTGAAATCCTATGGAATGACATGCACCATCATCACAGTCAGTGTTGTCTACACGGAAATAAAGCTTTATACATAATTTAAGTGTATAGGACAGTTTGTTTTCGAGATATCGTGCGGACAGACTGTCAGAAATTAAATTTTTCCAGTCCGTCGAGTGAAATACTTCGGTAAAGCCAAGGCAGTTATGGATATTTTACGTGATAAAATGTCTTCATAACATAAAAAAGTCTAAGTAACGAATTTCTCATCACGTTTCCATCACCACTGTGACGCAGTTAAAAAAACTGAATGGATTGTAGTAACTTATAAGCCCGCCTCGAAATGACAAAAAATAATACATTTTCTCCCGCCTTTATTACTTACTTACTTGTACTTGTACTTGATGTCATGTCCAGTTGGCCTGGTAACGGCGTTGGACGAGTCATTAGTGCCCTAGGAAAGGGTCACAGGGGGGGGGGGTGTTAACTTTCTGTTAAAAACTCTGACAATGAGTAATAACTTTTTTTTATTAAAAAATCTTTTAGTTCACTCTTGAATTTGTTTACAGGAATTATGTTTCTAATGGAAAGTGGTAGTTTTTGATAAATTTTAAGACCTGAGTAGAGTGGTTTTGTTTCAAACATTTTTAGGTTATGCTGCTCAGAATACAAATGTTTATTTCTAGTATTGTACCTATGGGTGTTATTAACAAATTCAAGATGGTTGAACTTAATGTAGTTTGCCATTTCATAAATGTAAAGACTAGGTATAGTACAAATTTCCAGCCTTTGGAAGTGTTGCTTGCAATGGGCTTGAGAGGGCAGTCTCAGCATTGCTCTGATTGCCTTTTTTTGAATAATGAAAATTTTGCTCAAGGCTGACTCCTTTGCTCCCCACAGGGCGATTGAGTAGGAGATGTGCGATTCGACCAAGCAGTGGTAGACATTTTTCAGGAGTTTCATATTTTTGAAAGCACTGAGGCTTCGAATGACAAAGGTTCCTTTTGAGAGCTTGCTTTCTAATGCCACCAACTGCTCAGTCCAACACAAACCCTCGTCCAACATCACCCCCAACAGTTTTGCTGTTGAGGTCGTTTCCAACTCAACATCACCAATGCAAATGACAGGGGCTCCTGAAAGCTCAGTTTTGGATTTTCTTTGCTGGGTCTGAATGACCATGCATTTTGTTTTTTTCTGGGTTGAGTTTGAGAAAATTTTGTGAAAAGAATTGGGCAAGATTGTTAATTTTGGTGAAAGAGTCAATTTCGAGAGCCTCCCTACTTCTTTGTTTGGTGATAAGAGTGGTATCGTCTGCAAAAATGAAAAGATTTTTTTCGGGAACGACATCTGCAATGTCGTTTATATAAATCAAAAAAAGCAATGGTCCTAGAATTGATCCCTGAGGTACCCCACACTGGATCAGCTCAGGGTTTGAGCGATAATTTTGAATTTTGTTGAATTTTGACTCGTGTTGGATCTCTACCACCTGGAATCGATTTCTCAGGTATGAGGAGAACCAACCCAACTCTGGATTTTGGATGCCCAAGGAATTCAATTTTTGGATGAGTGTGTCTGCATGGACACAGTCGAAAGCCTTCGAGAGATCGGCATAGCAACCATGAACGATCTCCCCCGCATCAACTGCATCGATACATTCGTTTATGAAATCAATGAGTGCCAATTTTGTCGATTTGTTCTTTCTAAAACCATACTGCCTGCCAACCAAGAGATTATTATCTTCTAGGTAGGCAGTCAGTTGGTCACAAACTGCTCTTTCGATAAATTTGGAAAAAATTGGTAGGAGGGATATCGGACGATAGTTGCACACCTCCAACCCATCCCCACCCTTAAAAAGTGGTCTGACCTTGGCCACCTTGCAACCGTCCGGAAAAACGCCCCCCGAGAGTGAGGCATTTCTCAGGCCGACGAGAGGTACCTTTAACTCGTCTTTGCAGAATTTTACTGCTTTCATACACACACCATCAAGTCCTGTTGATGTTTTAGGAGAAAAAGTTTTAAAATTTTTTTCAATTTTTTCTTCATTTACCAATTCAAATCTATTAAAAATCTTGTCGGTTTTTATGTTTGGATTTTTATGTTGTTTGTTGCAGTCAAGTTCCTGCCTGATGGTACTGGCAACATTTACAAAATTACTGCTAATTATATCACAGTTGTCTTTAGGATTTTTTAATACATTATTCCCTTGACGTAAAATTAAATTTTTAGCATGAGTGGATGTAGAGGCTCTGTGCTGGTTTACAATTTTCCAAGATTCTTTTGGTTTGTTTGAGGCATTTTCAATTCTCTGGTTAAACCAGGCTGCTTTGGTATCAAGTATACATTGTCTATATTTATTCAGTGAGCCTTTGTATATTTCTTTATTTTCAGTATTTCTAAATTGTAACCAGTGATTGTAATGTTCGACCATTTCAGCTTTAAGTGTCATCACCTCATCGTTTTTCCACTTAATTTTAATATTTTCTTTTAGAATAATTTCTTTTTCCGGACATGAGATGTTAAAGTAATATAAAAAAGTGTCAACAAATTTCTGATATTTTTTGTGTGGGTCTTTTTCATTTAATACATCCATCCAGTTTTCAGTTTTTAGTCTAAATTTCAGTTCCTACAAATTTTCATGTTTGAGGGATCTAATCTTTGATTTTTTATTTTTCAGTTTGTCTTTATGGTTTATGTTTACCGTAATTTCTATTGCTTGGTGGTCAGATATTAGTGGTTCAATAATATTGCTGGTAGTGTGAACTAAATTAGTGAAAAAGTTCTCTTTTCTAATCATCAGACGTTTATGTCCTCAGTGGTTTGGTATCTTGTACGAACCGTTCAATTGCATGTTTAAGCCAATTTTTATTACTGTTCGAGTGGCTGGTTTGATTAGAGAAACCCTCTCTTGCAAAGTTAACCTAAAAAAGGACAATTTAAACGTTGCTAAGGAATGACAAAAGAAAAGTACTTCAACACAGCAGCAGATAGCGTCAAATTATCAAATAATAGCAGCCGGCGATAAAGAACCATATTACTCACTCTTGGTCATATCAGCCGTTGATTGGTTAAGTTTCAGTGAATCACGATAAAAGCTTTGAATCACCTACAATTGCGGATTGTTATTATTGGTAGTTTAAGTTCTGAGAAAATAATGCTTAATATATGCAGTACTTAGAAAATCTCGTTAAACTTTAAAGAACCCATTTGTATCAAATATTGGCCTAACCTCGTTTTCAAGAATTGTCACTTTCGTCGAATTGTTTCATGGACTCTTACGTTTCATAATACGAAAATTCCACGTCTAAACGTTTCCATTTTGTTTAAATATGTCAATCCACTGCAAATTTGTACATAAAATCTGATAGGTCTAAGATGCAGAGCGGATATTTGTTAAGACAAAATCATACTTATAACTGATTGATTGTTACTGACGGCCATTTTGTTTTCTAAAACTAACCACAGACGCCAGGTTATAATATTATATAACTTCCACATCTCAAGGCTGCTTACTCTGGTCATTGACAATAATAATAATCAGCTGATCGTGCGGTAAGCGTTAAACACCTGGTGCGTCAATGAAGGTCACTTGACAGCTAAGATATGAATATTGAACATTAGGAGTTACAGTAGAATTAAAAATAAAGTTATAAGCTTTTATTTATGTACCGAAAATTGCAAAGCAATACCGATTACCAATTGATATTTTTCTACGATTTGTATAAATCGTATCATACAGCTTAGTCTGTATAATCTTAAGATATTCTGAACAGTTTGAGGAGGAAAAGTGAACTTAGTTGAATTTTTCTCAATTACTGTTGCTTAGACATGTGTTTGCCTATCAAACAAATGATTGATAGTTTATTAAAATATATTATTAAAAGAGGTTGAACCCAAAGGGACGATTCCTGATTTGAAATATTTTAATAACACCATCTCCACGATAAAAGAAAATCTTGGACAGGCTAAACAACAGGAATTTTTGAATTAAAATAAAAAAATGTCTTATTTCTGTTTTAATATATTAAAATTCAATGTTTAAATTAATAGTGAATGTCATTCCACAGTCAGTTAAAACTGTCTATCAGCCCAAATTTAACTAGTTGAAATACTTAATCCAATTAAACATTTATAAAATGTGGACTATTAGCAAAAAGCGCATGAAATTAAATTATAACTTTGGAAACATTTCTGTAATGTTGTTTCTCTCTCTTTTTGTTAAAAAACTTCTTGCAATGCAAACTGTTATATGGCTGCTCTATTATTAAGTGTTTGGGAACAAATGAGAGAAATTGAATAAATATTTCAACATTCTTGTTTTTTTTTCTTTTTGGTGATTTATTGCAAATGAAAGCGTCTTTTCTATGTTGACTACACCAGTAGTCTCTTTTTCGGGAGCTAACGATAATATTGCAAATGCCTCGTGTAAGAAAAGTTTAACTGTTTTATGTCAAACCCAATAAAAATCAGTGATAGAAAAAAGTTCTTTATGGTCATATTTAATATTTCTCTTCCAAAAATCTACACTCTGAACAAAGTATTTGCCTAGTACGACAATCACTGCTCTGGGTCCTGGAAGTGGGAAGGAGCAGGAGTGGAGGACACGTCGAGCAATGACGTCACTGACTTAATAACATGTAGATTGCCAGCTGACCAGTCTACTCGATAAATCTGCTGTGATACTAAACTAATTTAATTGTTACTCAGCTGACCACCCCATTGCGGTCAAACCGAAATAGATATTAACTCATTTTTTACTCCTTGAATACCTTTCCAGTGACTCGACCTCTGCACAGACCTTCGCGTACTTGTGAAACTACCACGCATTCCTTCTTTTTCATGTTATGCTAAACTGGTATAAACACATGAATATGTTGGGTTTGAAAGGTTGACATTTTAACTGTGTTGTCAAAAACAGTCACAATTTAAATTCTATGTCGATTAAACAGTCAATGAAGACGGTCGCATAAACCTCATGAATACACCTTTAATAAAAACCACTATTTTAATATCCAAATGTAATTTTGAACACAAATTTGGTCAAACATTTTGACATAAGAATTTATACGTAATATAACCTAAATCTATTACGAATTTAAGTACTAAGGTACTCTTACTAAAAATGTCGAACTTGTGACAACGCATTAAATTTTGAAGGACCAATACGAGAATATGAGATCTGGTTATGAACAGTCATATAATATCAATTTTAAACTTCAATTGTAGGCATATAAAAAGACTGGTCAGGTACAACAGGACAACAAAGATTACCTAATAAGAGCGAAAATTGTAAATAATTTCAATTTTTCGTAAGCAGTAAGTAAAATGACGAACTGGGTTTAGCAATTGTCTTTAAATCAATATAGAACTATTATTAACGGACGATATACAAGGAAGGAGTGCCCCAGCCTCGTGTCTCGCAACAGTCTTTGTTGAAATTGCATGCAAATTGTCCAGTCTATAACTCGTCCTGCTCACGGAAAAAAACAGACAAAATCAAACAGAAAATAAATCATCCCATCTCTCAGATAGATAGGAGATCAATTCTGAGGCGCTTTAGTGTTAACAAAATATCAAGTACATATTTAAATATTTTTTTCGAGATATCCCCTAAGCTAAGATGTAGGTTTTGCCAACGGTCAGCCAAATCACATACATAATCATTAAACTCGATATTGTCTACGTAGAAATGAAGGTTCATGCAAAATTTCAAGTTTTTAAGTAAATTTTTCTCGAGATATGGAGCTTCACTAACACTCACTAACACCGACGTGTGATGTAATATACAAGCTTATTTCTCCGAGTTGCAAATTTATTCATTAAGGACAACGTTTATTCTTTATGTTATTACCAATATTTAAGTAAACTTAATATTATAATTATATCGGACGAGTTTCTCGACGTATTAAAAACTGCGTAATTCGTCTGCAAAGAGCAACAGTATCGCAACAAAATAGAATTTACTCTTAATTTACCTAAGTGTTTTCTATGAAGTATTAGAACATTTGATAAAAACCAATGGTAACTTACTAGTGTATACCGACAGACCAAATATTTTGAGAGGGAGCCAGTTTGGCTCTTGGAAAACTTAAATATATAGTCAATACTTAATTTACATTAATTCAGCTCTAAGCAAAGGGAACCTATACATATTACTATTTAAGGGTTTAAAAAAATAGGCAGTACAAAATTATTCAGAGGGAACTTGATTTAATAGGCATAGTTTAAAATCCAGAGGAGTGTATTCTAAGCGAACGAATCTTTTAAAGCTTAAGCTTTATCAAAAGGCCTTCGGCAAGAAAGGCTTTTCAAATTTTTCCTGAAGATAGTCAGAATTGAAAATGAGCGTTAATGGATTATTAAATACTGTAACCCTTCAGGTATAAAGATATACTGGAACATATCTAGATTCAAAGGAGGAGATTGGCTAATATCAAAGATTACGGAAAACAGATTGTCGCATTTTACCAACTAAAGAATTGTTAAGGATTTGTTAAAGGAATCCATAAGGAATAGACTACATGCATTATACGCGTAATTCTAGCGCGGGAAGGAGCGAAAAGTACGGCAATGGATCGGATACTTGTCACAGTAATCACTAATTAAGATAGAACTAAGAATTTTCGTACTTGATTATTTCTAAGGTCCCACTTGGATATAGTGGGGAATCTTCACTAGTACATTTGTGTTGCCAAATTCTTTTTTGTATGAGTTTTCCACTAAGGCCGATTTCTTCGTGCCTTAACGTTTTGTGATTTTAATATGTTCACTCACTCTTGTAGATATTAAATACGTTACCTCCTAATGTAGACTGAGCCACAACTACGGGGATTTCCTAGTCCCTAGTCTTTCGATGTACTCAGCGGACTCGTGTCCTTCAATGGGCTTAAACAGTTCTTCAGATTTTGGGCTCCCCTAAATACAGTTTTGATACAACTATTGATGAAATATGGAGGATATTAAGGAGACAATAAATAGATATATACATGTTACCAATGTACTCGTTATTCCACAATCTATCAAATTCCATGTAGCTGTGCCCTGTGTAAAAAAATATTTAATATCTACACAAAGAAGTGAAAATATTAGACTTGCAAACGTCAAGATCCGGAAAACCGGGTATAGCAGAAAACATAAATTGAACTCTTTACTTTTGCCCCTCCAATAAAAATGGTTTTATAGCGGAGATAAAACTTTACAGCTGTTTCAATTTCATCAGCAGTTTTATTTGATGTTCTGAGTTAAACGTTGACAACTGAGAAATGGTTTAGGTTGAACAGTAATGATTTTTAATACATATTTTGCCTTATTCGGGCTTAAATCAGAGCTAAACATAAGGATTTTATGGTTTTCAAACTTAGAATGACGTAGAATATTTTAATGTAGTATGGTATAAAAAATATAAGTATTGGTTTATATACATATATATATTAGGAGTTATTAAATACCGAATAAACTATATTTTAATACTTTTGTCACTTACTGCTTACCTCTTTTGAGTGAATTCGCGCATTATTTACACGTACATTACATTATTTATGTATCTTTCAGTTATTCACCATCCAACTATATCAAATGAAGTAAGATACTTGTAGTCTTTTTCTGGGGTAATGTTTTGTGTCTCTTGGCATTTTATTTGTATGATGTCGTTTTTTTTAATAAAAATTCAGAAAAACATTTAAACAACAGTATTTATCAAAATCAGTATTTTTGTGTCAATTTTTCGCACTAGGATACGGTTTGGTGTGACACATTTTTATCTAACTTTTAAAGCGGTACTCTAAACAGTTTTATGAGCTCAACAAAAAAGTCACACTACTTTGAGAAATTTAATGATAAGGATGGACGTTTATTAAAAGTTAATTACTTTATAAGTCATCACAGATTTAAAATCACTTACCATCACATTCATAAATATTCTTTTTTTGTTAGGCTGATTTGATTCTAAAACCCTATTATTAACCTCTTTGTGGATAGTTTTATTTCGTTAGTTTTTCACTATTAAGTAGGTTTTCATAAAACTCATAGTTGGTACTTAATTGACTTAGTTATGAAAAGACAGTATTGTAATTGTTTTTTTTTTTTATTTTTATTTGTATCTAGGAAAGGATATTTTGTTTGTTTTTTGGAATAAACATTCGTTGTTCCAACAATGAAGTTAGGTATAATAGTAAGTCAGCTCATTTGAAATATATCTAGTCTCTGGATTGCTGAGTAACGTATTTGAATTTGTTATAGCAACATGAAGATTAAATCAGACATATATCTGTAAAACGGCATTTACAGCAGTTTTATTTTATTGTTTCTCATTTATTTGCAATGATCGTTCAGTACGCGATGTACTATTGTGTGTTTCAAATAATGAGAATTCCGATGCCGTCAGGTGAGTACGGTAACCGTAACCCAAGAAGGTTTGACATAGTTTCCCAGGGTTGTGTGTGGGCAGGGGAGGCGTGCCTGGGTCATCTGGCGGGAGATTAGGCCGACCACTCTCCATCGGACAATAAAATAGTCACCTTGGGAAAGGACAATATGGTCAAGTGACGCGTGGTGCTACCTGTTGCTGGAGATGTAGTTTCTGTCCATCCACCAGTTCGACTACGAGTACATTAAAGAGACGTTCCATAATCTGTACTGGTTGTTTCAAAACACATCTACTGGGTTTAATAACTGCCATAACTGCCAAGAAAGATGATTACTTTCTTTTCCTGAAGAATATTAAAGATATTAAGGTTCTCCAAATGAAGGTTTTTAAAACACCTTTTAGAGAATGCGTATCCATAGGTAAATCATAACCAGGGAATTGCTTTGCATGAGATTCAGAACAATACCATAACTAAGTACACAACTGAATGAAAAATTAATAAATCCAAATATATTACAGTAAGAGATAAAGCCCCTGTTGTTATTCGCATATACGACATATGTTCCCGAAAAAACATACGCTGGTATATTTACGATATTTAGTTAGAATTGTGTAATCCATATTTCCATCAGAACTGAATTCTTAAGAAATTAATGTTATAAGTTATGAGATTTATATGATAATTTTAATATAATTATATGATGTGGATTATATGTATTATGTGCTCACTTTTATTATTCGTAAATTGAGGACCTATTCCATTCAAAACGTGCAGGGAAATTTTCAATGAAAAAGATCAATTAATAAAACAATTGGTAACGAAAATTGGACACTATTCCAATTAATTGATGTATTGATAAAAATAGAAAACATGACACACTTTATGCAACTTTTCATAAATATTCAAACGTAAATAATGTTTGCAACTGCACATTTGTTATCTTTAGTAGTAATTTTACATCGTGTATATAATATGGGAGTGCCGATGGCTGAGCGGTCTAAGTCGTTGGACTTAGAGTCTGAGTTAGAGATAGCGCAGGTTCAGATCCTGTCTGTGACCTTTGCACTTTTTATCAGTACAATCAACCTCGTACTGTATCGACTCCCCCTTTATTCTGTTTGATAAGATCCTCGCACAGGCCAATGGCCCATGAGGACGGACATAATAAGGCTTAAAAGGGGATCAGCCTCTCCTTACAAAAAAAAATTGAATTGTACCCAGTGTTATTAATGCAGTTTTGAATGGTCGTCTTAACAGTTAATTTTGAGATAAAGGTTATCTACCAAAACATTTGTTAGGAACCATGTAAATTTATCCTATATATGTATTATAAATATGAAAAAAGTTATAAGGGTATTGTGTTGTAGTTTTAAATTAATAAAAAAATATGTTTTGAATATTGAATACTGTAGTACATTTATCTAATAGTTCAATCTACAAAATTCTCCCTCAAGGTTAATAAATAGGTATTTTCAAAATGTGAAACTTGCCCTGTAATATATAACTAATAAAATGGAAGTAAGTTTTGTATTCATCAGCCACGGATGTATTTATTACACTTGACTGAAATTTAAATAATTTATTTAGACTTAAATCTTTATTAATAAAGTATTTTTAAATTAAATTGAATTGAACTGAAAAATATGTACCTGATATATGCCTACTCCCTATGTATATAGCATGATAATTTTGCTTGCTCACATTAGCATAAGACTCAATATCATATAGCAATCGTACAACAACACAAGTGATTTCACAACGAAAGCTATGTATTTCTACTTTATGATTCCTCTACATTGGTTTAAAATAGTTAAAGTAGTACTGAAATGGTCTATTCAATTAAGTACATGGAATGCAGATAAATGCGATTTAGTATTTGGTTGGAAGGCTATTTATTATTAGAATGTTTTCACTGTCTTAATTCAGGGTCCCAAATAACTGCTTTCGAAACTTAAAGTACAACTATTTGGTTATGGTTCAGGAGATTGCAATATTTTTCAGTTACCATTATTGGGCGTATGGGCGTGTTGTTTACCACTTAAAAATACATGTTTATGACGTTTATTATGCCTATTATTCGGCAGAAATTTTTGGGCGAAGCCTTGGGTAAGTGCTAGTTAATTCCTATTTTTAAGTTTGGCATCGGCATTTTGCAAAACGATCTTCGGTTTTACTCTTTTAAATAGCAATTTAAATGTTTTCAAATTGATAAATGTTGGTGAAAAATCAAATTAAGATAGTTATATTGAAATAATACGCGTAGAAGAAAGTGATAACTAAAGTGCAGTGTATTCCATTCAGTATTACATAAACGAAGTTCTAAAGTCAGAATATGATGAGGTGCGTGTAATCCAGTAATATTCGGCGATGTGTGACTCCCTCTGGCGGAGATTAGTGACACTCTGGAGGGTTTCTAGAGGGTGTAAACCGCAGGCTCCGTCTGTTCACACGAGCCCTTCTCTACTTGTCGCCATTTTCCGCCTGATTAACCCTGATTAGTAGGTTTGGGGGTCACAGCTGCACCCTTCAATACCACAGTCCCTTGTACTCCCGTCCATCTTCGAGCACCAAACATCGCGAAATCCTATCAACTGAGCGAAGCACAAATCAACGGCGTTTTTTGCCGACTCACGTTGAAAGAGTCTAAGAACATTTTTTTTCAAATCTATTACACTTAGTAGTTCAGCTACAACAATTCAATTGACCAACCAAAATCTAACCATAAAGAATCAAGACGATGTGACTGTGCATTGGGAGTGTAAGGGTTGCGAGAGGAGAGAAGGTTCCTCTATCACATTATCTCATCTCTGCACATACCTCAGTAACAAATTTCTATATCATTAGTTTATACACATAGCTTCTGTTTTCCAAAAAACACATTAGCATTATGTGTAAACAAAATGGAATAAAGTTGTAGAGAATTTTTTAAGTTTTTGCCATCTTCTTAGATATTTTCTCGAAAGCCGAACTTTACACAAGACGTCATAATATAAGCAGTAATCATGAAAAGGAAATGAAGCGTCTAAAGTATTACAAACAAGTTGACAGAACGATGTAAAAGAAATCTGAATAACTACATTAGAAATGAAACATACGCGCGCGCTTGAATTCATTTTCATACTGCAGAGGAAGAGAAGAGATACTGGTTTTCAAAACGTTGTGTTTAAGTTAGCTTAGTTTCATTAATGATAGCAATGTTCAATTTATGTTAGGTTTTCAAACCACAAGATTATATGATAATGGCCATTCGGATTCAGCTACAAGGTTGAAATTTTGAACAATATCTCCCTCCATATAAAGATATTTTTGAAGACATTAGTTTTAAACACATATTTACCATTGCATAAATGCACAGCTATTGAATTAAATTACCAATCCTTCAGCCAAGCTTAACTTTCAGCCTAATATGTGGTGCTTAAGTAGTGTAATGCAAGAGAACTATACAAACACGTATTTCTTAAACACGTATTTAATTGTTTTTTACATGAATTTGAAAGGAAGGCTCTATATTACTTAGGATACTTAGCCACATCGTTTTAAGAGGTTAACAAGCAGATTAAAATTCAGGGTTTTGAAATAAGGGGTGTAAAATTTAGATACAAATTAGGCATTGCCCTATATTTTATTGGGGTTGAACATTTGCAAAAAAGCCTTGACGTATATTTTTTAATCTTTACAAAATTTCACAGAATAGACATCTAGATAACATTTGTTTGGTGTATAGACCAAGATTTATAATTTACAAAAAATTTACTAAGTTCTTTTAATTGATTAAATTGATAAAAATGGGAGCCATTAAAGGGTTGAGAGTTGATGTGGCGAGTACGGAATACGTTAAATTCCGCTGAATAATTGTATCCCATCGTCTAGCTGAAAGTGTTTTACGGATTTTGTTAACATTCAATATAAAAATTGGCTATTTTAAAGTTTCGACGGGTTACGTTCATAATCGTGAAGTCCTAAAAGACACACGACATTAACTTTTAACTTTTTCAGTACCTTTAGTAAATCAGAGAAAATCTGATTGCTGTAAATAATTTTTATATTGAACTAAATAAAGCCCGCTAAATATGGAGGGGCAAGTTTTGGAGCGATAGTTTTGAGTGGATAATGAAAAAACTTTGAGTGAGGCCAAAATGCTAAATTTCACATAAATCATCAGTAGACTATTTCCGACAGCCGAATATTACACTGATGGTTACAAATAGCTCAAAATTTGCCTGATTTTGATATATGTTGTGGAATAATGCCCCTCGTGTTAGTGTTCTCTATTAAGTATATACCTCTGTGCCGACGACCTGATGTTTTATATGATATCGATATAAATAAGGAATATATGACGCCTTTGTGGATGCTACCTAGAAGAAAGAATAATAACAAAATCGGAACCTAACGAGATATTGAAAAAACCCACATTTTTAAAATTTTACCTAAAGAGAAAAGAGTAGACCAACCTTATTGTTACAAAGTTTCAAAATGTATGGCCACCGAAAAGCTGAGCTGGAGCATTCTAAATATTTACAACATTTTTATTTATTTTTTAAATTTGACAATATTTATGTGCTTAAACGCAGCAAATTAAAATTACATATACAATTAATTGACCCCAACGATCAGTGGGTTGGATTTTCATCAGTTGTTTACAAGTCTCAGTTAAGCGGAAGTAAGTTTTATCATTTCTTCAGATTCAGTTAGATCGTATTTCTTTAAAATCAACCCCGACGGTTGTAGAATACAGCAATAAAAGTGCAGTCCACACAAATCTTCGCTCTAAAGATTTCATATCGTAAATAAAAAGGTTATGTCAACAATTTTGTGCTAAATGCTAGTGTCAGTACACATTCCGCTTTGTGAGTTCGACAATTTGCAAAGGTCAGAACGCTTTAATTTCTTACGTTGAAAACAAGTATAAACTGTCGTTAATCAAATTTATCGAGTTTACTCGTCCAGGAGCAATAAAACGATGTCTGTATGTCTGTGGGGAGACTAGGGTGAGTAACCTAGTAGTAAGTGACCTTCGAACCGGCGCGGTGCGGCCGGGGACTGGGGGTGTCGGTGGGGTGGGATGAGGGTGGCGCCGAGACGCTTTACGAGTCGCCGTCTGCCCGGGCGCCTTACGACCGTCTCCCGAACCGCACGCCAATCGATACCACATAATTCTACCACTTAAATATTCAGCCGACGACGACACTACTTTATTTCGACTCGGTCCGTAAGTTAGTGCACGAAGGGATCGGTGGTGTGGTTTAGAGTTCAGACAGACTGACCTCAAGTTGTAACCTCCCTAAAATGTTGTGCCAAAATAAAATTGGCTTCAGAATGTGCTTTTGATATCGCATGAAATATAAAAAGTTGATACTTACGATATCAAAGTAATCCCAGGTGTTAATCCTAATTGTCTGAACCAAAACTACAAAAAATACATTTTGAAATCTCTTTTAGAACATAAATTAAAACCCCAAAAGCTGATACGTATGAAGATATTGAGAATTGAAGTGATTAATGTAACACTTGTTAAGACTTTCCTTCCATATATGCCTGTCTTTTCCAGTTTAAAATATAAAGGGAAAATTCAGAACATTTTTCCTCTGGTCCCAAGAAGATGGACTCTGTAAAAAAGCGTAACTGTATTATTTGGATCAAAAGAACAGAACTATAAAATTGACAACAGAGGAGGGTTAGAAAATCTGTGTGCAACCAAAACCGTTGCACGCAGTGGTTTCTGCGATATTGGTTAAGGAATTCAGGAAACGAAAACCTAAGATACCTATAAATGATGTAGTCATTCATGAACTGTGGACTATTGAGCAGAACAACTTTAAAGGCCAAGAAAACTATGACACACAAGTGGTTCTGTGTTCAAGTGATCCAAGGAGGTCCTAGGAAGGAATTTGAAAAAACGTGATTCACAGAAAAGGACTTTATTTGTCCTAAAAATTCGGTACCTTGGGTTAGGAATTAAATTTCAACAAAAATTTAGAAATCAGATAACCGAGTTACTGAAAACATTTGAAGGGATTCAGTAGAAACAAGTTTTTTTACAGATGTAGGAGAATAAACAAGTATTTGCAGCAAAAAGTCCAATAGATACTGGTCATAGACACTTGAGAACCTAATGAAGTTGAAAAAGGAATCCTGCAGAAGCTCTCGAACAATAAATATGAAGAGGATTCAGGATTATAACAACGATTCTTTAAATCAAAAGGCTTGCTAGTGTCTTGAAGCATTATTCGGTATCTGGGTTTACAGAAATTTTGTTCTTATGTTGCTTTTACTTTTGCTACCTGTTGTAAACCAGTGCCTCTTAGCAAAGTCGTATTTTATTTCTTTGTGCCACTAAGAGATTCTTACTCTCTGAAGTAAATAAATATGTTCTTTTCTTGTTTTTTGACAGGTTCTTAATATGATGTGATATCTGTTCATTAGGATGCCGTTCATAGATTTTTATTTTGTGGATCCTCTAGTAAAGTTTCACACGGTTCTCTTTAGTGACTCTGGTAATGATATTAAACCCCCCGAGAATGCCCTCTGCTTGACTATTGACAAGACATTAGAGTTGCAATTCTTAAATCTATTTTCGTAACCCTTGATGATTGGTTTAATATTGACGTCAGGAGGACATTTCCTAATTTTCTTCTATCACACTTTAGTAGTATTCGGGAAGATTGAGTACTTTGAGGAATAAGCTGTAGATGACCATTTGCGTGAGAATCTGAGTAATACATGAGGGATTCATATTACGTTCTTTTATTATCTTTTTTATTTAAACTTTGAGGTCATGACTAGTGGGTCCGTAAAGATAACTGTGTTTTTTTACCATCTAAAGGTTCATCCTACATTAGATAATTTTAATTAATCTGTACAGAGTGTCAATTACTCCTAAAAATATTTTGGCATACTCTATGATTTGTAAATCAAGAAATGCCATTATTTTACTCGTACACTCCGATGATAACTTCTAACTTCTGGCATCTAAAACCAGCTGTGACAAATTGGCAAGCAGATTCCGTGTCTGAGTTAATGAACAGTACCGGCGAAGAATGATTAGAAAATGCACTGGTATGCCCATTGTACGGAGCATTCTGAAGGTGGCCCAATTTGCATATGACTCATGCTGTGAGTCATAAGCCAAAGAACGGACCTTAAAATAGGTGCTTTATGTTTTAATATACATAACGGCTTCTGACTCAATGCCGTAACTTCAGTCCCTCCCCCACACAGTCTGCGTCGGTTAGATCATGGTCATTTTGGTCTCTGGTTTGCTCTAGACCAGTTGAGGCTCAGCAGAGTCGCTGATTCTTCCTTCTGGAGTTTGTATTCACTTTCCGTGACTCTCAATACGCGCAAGCCTCGACGCTTCATCGCACAACTGTGATCGTACCTCCCACCATCCAAACTTCCTATCATGATCAAAATAGTTTCCTTTGTTTTTGTTATTTAGTACTATGAAATCGTGTACGCAAAGATCTAACCGACCATAAGAAGACATAAATAACATTTTTTTTAATAAAATTATGTTTTTGTTAACGATTTTATTTTACGGGCTGAGGCCTAATTTCTAATAACTTTTGATGAAGATATTGTCATGTTTAGTACTTAAAACTGGATATGAAAAATACAAAATTTACTTTTGCAAAATATTACTAAACTGAGTAATGCTTAAGAATATGAAGCTGGTAATTAATATTGTTTCTATTTATTATACACAATACAATGTCTTAATAAATAATAAAGATTGAACAATACGATTTATTTAATAAATAGGCTACTAATTTAAAAACTCAAATTATTAGAAGTGCAAATAGACAACACAGATGAATTAATTAGTAGACTATATGTACGCCACAAAACATTACATTTCAAATTTTGACAAATGTTAGCCTTCGATTACGAGCTACTAAGTACAAGTGTCGGATGTGCTTGGGTAGAATTTTAAGGGAAACGCGCTGATCTCGACGAACTCAAGCAAAATATTCCATATACTCAATTCGTGCCAAATGTAATACAAATATGTGTTTCGCGTCATTACATTTGTGCGTTATAGTTCGGAAACCGTTACTAGAATTTCAAGTTTTATTTGTACTCTTTGTGCATAAAGATTAAAAAAGAAAATCCACAAACCTTCTGGCCTTCCCAAAATCCACAAACCTACCATCCCTCTTCGGCCCATCATTAGTTCTTGTGATTCACCTTGCAGGGAATTGTCTAAAAGTCCTCTTGGACATCTTAACGCCATTGGTAGGAAAAACTGACTCTTTCATCAAAAATTCCAGGGATTTTCGTAGAGAAGTCAAAATCCCTAAAGTTTGACTGAAACTGACAAACTGGTAAGTTTTGATGTCGGAAAGTCTATTTACAAATGTACCAGTTCCAGAAACTCTCGGAATTATTAAATCACGTCTCAAAGAAGACCAAACATTAAAGGATAGAACTAAACTTCCCGTGCCTGTAATTATGGAACTGTTAGAAACTATGCACTCAATGCAAATGCAATTATTTTGAGTTAGAGGGTAAAATTTACCGTCAAGATGAGGGGATGGCAATGGGTTCTCCACTGTCTCCTATTTTCGCCAATATCTTTATGGAGGAATTCGAGCGAAAAGCTTTGGCTTCAGCTCAGTTCAAACCGAAGATTTGGTGGAGGTATGTGGATGATACCTTTGTTATTTTTTCTCATGGAGACATTGAATTAAATAATTTTTTGAATCACATTAATAGTATTTCTCCTTCCATCCGCCTCACAATGGAAGTGGAAGTCCAAAACAAGCTTCCCTTTTTGGATGTGTGTGTATTAAGAGATAGGGATGTCCTTAAGACAACTGTTTTTCGAAAGATAACACCACACAGGAAAATATTTAAATTATCAATCCAACCATCAAAAATCTGTCAAAGAAGGAGTAGCCTACTCGTTGTTTGATAGAGCAAAGAGCTTGTGCTCAGATAAAGATGGACTAAAAGAAGAATTTAAGAAAATTGAATCGGATCTCAGAAGCAATGGATACCCTCAATTAGTAATTAATAAGTGCAAACGAACCAGAAGAATCATTCCTGAGTCAGAAAAACAGATCTGTGATAAATTTGCGTTTATGTCAATCCCTTATGTGCCGGGATTATCGAGAAAATTAGAAGAGTAGGTAGAAAGTACAACATTAGAACCGCGTTTTTAAACACACAACACTCTTAGACAAAGTCTCGTAAAAACAAAACCAAAAAATGGCACACAGGATTCCAAAAACTGTGTTTACAGTATAAAATGTAGCTGCAATAGGGAATACATAGGCGAGACAAAAAGAAACACCACTAAACGTAAGGATAAAAGAACACAAAGAAAACACGAGAAAGGGTTTCACAGAAAAGTCAAAAATTGCACACCATTGTTGGTCCGAAGACCATCATATGAATTGGGATGAAGCCCACATAATACATCGGGAACCACATTTCTTCAAAAGGAAATTAATTGAGGCAACATACATTAAATTGGCAGACCAACCAATCAGTCAACCATCAGTGAGATTAGGCCGCTTTGGTTGCCAATTCTAAAAATGAACTAAAGAGAAAACCAAAAGTATCAAACGGATCGGATATTTGTAATAAACCAATGCGGAGTCACAATATGGTTTTTTTAAGAAGTTCATCTCGCATGAACCAATAATAACGAAAGGGCCCATTCCTGTTTCCCCTTCCCTTGTATTTCCGCCATCTTGTTTTAGCCAGCCGTCACGATTGCCATTGGCTAGTCCCTCTGGTCAGTCGTAGGTGGTCAGTAGACGAGTGAAGACGCATTGTGACCTGTTTCCATAGTTTACTTTTAATGATTAGTGTTTTGTATAGTTTTGTATTAAGTGCATGTCTTTAGTGTTAGTGAAGTTGACAACAACATGTAGGTTGTGATTCCTGACGTAGGCGTGCCACAACGCTTTAGTAAGATTTGTTTATTTTAACTTAGTTTTGTAATTATGTATTAGGTTAGTTCTTTACCTGAAGAAGAGATCAGATTGCAGATCTCGAAACGTAGTGTTACTGTTTTCTTGTTTCACTGAACGATGGCAAATGTCCGGAAAAATCCTGTTTCCTTCAAAAAAGAAAACATGTCAATAGGTAAAATATTTTTTCGCATCTCGGAAAAGCTGGCGCGGTTGAATCATATTCCCAAAATTATACAACATTAAGTTATATTGGGCTATCCACATATCTTCATCACACGTTTGGTTTGTCGCTTTAAGTAAAGTCTTAATCATAAAAACTATCAGTTTTATATTAAATTTTTGGAGAAATATTTGGGCTTAAAGCATGGTATTTTTTTTTTTTTAAGTAAAATAAAAAATATAGTTTCCTAAATATTGATAAAACTGGCATTTTTTACATGGATGTCGACTAACCTCTTATTTATTGTGTCAATATTAGTTAAAACCCCATTCAAGATAAGTTGAAATAAATGTATTGTGTGTTATTTCAAGATTGTCTTGAAAAACAAACTTAATCATACTCAAATTCAATTTGGTCTTTATTGTACCCTTTCAAGCTTGAGTGTTACTTCGAAAAAAAAACTATTTGTAACGATTTTCTTTGTAATATTAGTAATTAAAAACTCAATATTCAAATATTATGCCTTATACAACAATTATATATAGACTAAAACGTTGGTTGGACTACGGTGAAGGAACTGGCAAGACTTATGAGGGATATCACAAGCCTTAAAATAGTAAAACGTATTTTTGGATTTTCAAAAATTTAATTACAGCATAGTACAATAATCAAGAAAAAAATAGATGTTTACAGTTTTTAAACATGTACCGTAACCAAATTGAAGTCTAAGTCATATCCTTTATTGGTCATAGACAAGTGCATTGTACAGGCGTTTGTCAAAATTAATTCACTTCAATATTATATAGAGTTAGATACACTTTTGTGCCAGAGTTGGATACTTTTTCTAATACTTAGGACAATTATATTTAACTTATATTCACAATAGTGTAATTTACTTAATACATTTTCAAACCAGGCATTTCTTCTTAATAACGCCAGAAATTAAAATATACAAATATTATTTACGTAATAAGTTACGTGTGTGTTAGTGGTACAGACATGATATGTATACGCACACTCAAAAACAGCCAAGTCAAATTTAGGGGATGTTTAGTAGTTTTATTTAAAGTGCTCATTATCAACCAACACATATTCTAAACGTAGTTCATCTCAATTTTATCATATTATACGTGTACATCGATTCAATTTTATTGTAGGTACCAGTATCAATCTTTTACCACTCTGGATACTTCAACACCCGACCACTTAAGATAGAATTGTTAAATTAAAACAAAATGTTAAACTGTTATTATTCTAAAGGTTCTAGTATCTGGAATTACAATTTTGATATTTTATCAAAGTCTTTTAAAATAAGTTTGGAAAGCCGTACTACTCTTTCTGGGAAACTAAATTTTATCAACGTCTTTCCCGAACGTGTGAGCCTTTTGCCAGGAAAGGTCTACAAAGAGGGTGATTAAGACATTAGATGTAGATAAATCTTACGTTAAACATCACACAAATTCGAATATAAACCTAATATAATTAATTACATCACATTAGTCGTTAACTACGGCTTCTCACGAAATTTTCAAAATCAATGTCCTTATAATACTTAGTAAAAGCTTGAACTAATTTTATTTCTTGTATTTTAGCATCCATGCGTATTTAAATAATGCAATAAAAAACTCATGAAAAAATTTAGAGACAGTAGCAAATTATATATCTTATTTATTGCTACCGTATTCTTTCTAATCCATTTATGAAAGAGAACTTGATGGGTTACTATAATCATTTAGACAGTTTATACAAACGAAACAGATGATACGACATAAACTATTACTAATTATTAGGTAACTATTTAAAACCATAGTTTAATTTCTTTATACATTTTCTAAAGCTATATCTCCTTCAAGGTCAATTTATACCGCTAAATTATTATCAATTTTAAGGTAAACTCCGTACTGAGATGGTAAACGATTTTATAGAAGAGAAATATGAATGGAATTAAGCTCTTTATACTTTATTAACAAGGTACGTCAAAATCCCCCGTTCCTTCTAATCAAATCTCGTATAGGTCATTTTTCATAATACCGATTTCTTTATCTTGTACCATTCATGCACCACACGAAGCTAAAATTTAGTATCTTTAATTAAATAACCTTTATAACTTGAGTAATGGAACCCAATTTGTAGTTTATTAAAACTCTTGTTGTGTCTTGAGTGTAGGATAATGCCGAGATATAATTCTATTGGTAAATTAGCTTATTGGAAGCTATAGGTTTACTATATTATGCATGCGTTGAAAAAGTATCATACTGACTGTTGTTTATATGATGAAATACTATAATAATTAAACTTTGCAGTAATTTATCAGTATTTCTATTGCTGTTCTTGCAACTAGGTTACTTTAACATTTTCATTTTGTATGCATGTCCTAAATACATTTTCTTATCACATTTCATGTCTTCACTTCTCAAGATTGAAGCTGGGAATTAGTAAAAGACGTTTCTCTTAGTCCGGTCAGAAATTGTATAATGAACGAAAACCTTAAACCACTCAAAGGGAGTAGTTTTATAAAAACCAGTATGACTACATACCATTCGTAATCTTACTCTAGTCTTAATACGATCATGTACAGTGCTAGAACAGTTTATACTTATTTATAGTTAATTTTAGTCCAGATATATTTGATTAATATTAGAATATTAATATTGGCGTGGGTAATTTTGAAAAATCAATGTACATTGATAATGGCTCGAAAGAAAGGCATTTTATTATTACTTTAAAGAAAATGGCACTTAAAAATCGTTAACGTTCAATGCTACTGTTCCTAGGATAACCAAGACAAGCAACGGCGGCAACGCCGAGGATGGCTGCTCCTTGGATGGGTGGTCGACCGCTGAGCGATCCTTACAGTTATCCAGCCGGAATTTGAGGCGGTTTGAAAACCTCCTCTACTCAATGGCGTAGAGAGAACATCTCAGCCCTAACCTCACTTATTACAATAAGACATCCTTTAACTTTTAGCATTCCTAAATTTAAGCACAATTCTGATTCGAATGTTGATTTCAGTTCCATTTCTCAACATTTCCATTGAATCAACCCTTCCAGCCATAGCTACATTACGTGTAGAAAACTCGGCTGCTCCAACATGCTAAGGGACCATGTCTGAAAAATCTTAGTGCACTCAGCTGTACATCTGATAAAACAATGAGAATATCTCTTCAACTTGATTTTTGAGTAATATCTTGTGTAGTCTAAATGTCTCTAATGTCGAAGAGATGCAAAGAGTTTGTTTTGAGCTTCAATGTCCGACGTTTTTGGGTCTCTTCAGACGGACGTGGACTCCAGATTCCAGTCTGTGACAGCATCAGATTTCACATGCTGCAGTAAGCGAAAGATGAAATTGAGCTGAACTAAACATTCGCAACAGAGTTGATCTTCCCACCATGCGTTGTCTGTACAATTTTTTAAGTATTTAAAGAATGTAAGAAATGGTGATTACGAATGTCGATGACTTATAAAAACATTAATGTGGCGTTAAAGGTTGCGCGAACAATGCAATGTATCTACTCGTCAATGACGAGTTAGATTTACGTTTATGGTTTTCTAAATCGTACGTCTACGTCAGATATAACTAGATGTAAACGTTCAGTTCGCGTCAAGCTGTCCTGTCCTAACCGGCTGAGAGAGGCTAACTCACTGCCATACCAATAGATTAGGCTGATTAGCAGTTTGTCAATACGCGGTGGCAGCGCATACCGGTGTAATGATGCCTCCATCTATGGAGATGTCGCAGACACCTTGTGTAATTATCTCTCTCTTGAGTGTCTTGTATAGCCGAGATTGTACAACTGATAATAGCTTACTTTCCCACAGAACTGATTACTGTCATGGTTCTCCAGGGTGCCGATTTCGTCAGATTCTCACACGTGGGTGCATTGGCCAGACTTTCACGACTATGGTCACACCACAAAACCATACGGATGATTTCCTTAAGCCAATCAGACTCATAATATAATATTACAGGTTCTCTTAGGGAAATGGCGATGGAGGCCTCTAAGAAGTTATTACTCATAGACGCTTAGTATTTTACATTTCATGCTCTGATGCAAAGAAGTCATCATATAGCTTTGAGTTTACAAATAATCGAATAAGTAATTAAAAGATAATTTTCTGTGAACGTGGTTGAAATTGTTAATTTGAAGTCGGCTGATCGTGTCAAGACTTTCAAGTGTCACAGAACTTGGTATTCACCAAGAAGAAATTCCAGTCGTTATAAATAAGCAACAAACATAATTAGCTCCTTCCGGAAACGGAAATTCCAAGCGTTTCACGCGTTAGTAGGCTACTTCAAATAGCAATGACAGTAAAGTTTACCGTAGATGGTGGTATGGGGTTAATATACCACACAGTTCATTATAGGTATTAATTAGTTAAAATTGATATAAAATTCAATTTAGTAAACAAAACTGTGAATGTGCTCACATAGATACTCGAAATTGACTTTCTTTGACAATGTCCAACTGCATATTCACAGTAGGAATGAACTGAAGGAATGAAACGGAGAAACCGAACACTACCTACCATGATTCGGCGAGACTATAATTTGAGGACATTTGTGAAATTGCATATGGTATCACAGAATAATGCACTAGTCACAAAATGCATATTTTGGTAGGTGGAAAAATCATCGAGGAATCGGCTGGCCCGTTTTGCACTATATAGGAATACAATACTGATCAAATATATACAAATTTATATAATCTTTTAACTGAACCAAGGAAATAGGATGATATAGCGAACAGAGTTTGGAAAGCTTCCCAAAACGAATACCAAAGTTACAAACAAAGGCAATTCCCGGGTAGCCCACGCATGGGGCATACGTCCTTTAAACTAATCACAAATATTAAATATGCCAATGCCAATGGCGCAGTGTATTGGGTACAGAGGCTATTATAAGATTGCTCAATGAAACAACGTCGAGCGTGGCTGCTGCTTGGATGGGTAACCGCTGAGTGGTCCATCCTTGCAAACGGCTCACCTGCCGTTGTTCGGAAGTCACCTATAAACCGTTAGTCCCCAGATTAAGTGTTAGAGAGGGCTTCTTAGCCCTAACTTTGCCTGGTAAAATAATACACTATTTTCCTTGAACTTAAACAAATGTGATATTTGGATTTTTGTGCTTCTGTTACTTCAAATAAAATGCATGAACAGTGAAGTAATACATACCTGATGTATGCCTACTTCTGTTGTAAAACTATCATAGGCCTTCTTTATATTACGTCATAAGTGCCTTTGCTAAGAAAGCTACGAACTATTCAGTTAAATATTACAGAATGCACAGAAATTCGAATTATTTCATTGGTGGTTAATTACTCTCCGACTTTAGGACAACGAACACTGTTCTTTAATCTTGTGAAATATTTAAAGGTATATATGAATTGCACACACATCTCTACTTTAATAGAATCAATACCGAGAGTTATGGATTATAGTGAGTTGTAAGCGTCAGGTACGTTGGACAACATAGAGTTTAATTTAATAGCTAACTCCTCGTCCGTTTAATTAGTCTCTTGTTTTTAAACAGCTTTTTAAACTACATGTTAAATTCCAATTATTATTAAATGTATTGGAAGATATTTAAATCTTCCAATCATTCTCACTTATCACTTTGTAGTGTTAGGTACACCATTTAAGGAGAAGAGTTTATGGTTTTCTTATTATTCTGCGTGTTATTTATGGGATTTGCGCGCAAAACCGTAATTTGTAAGTCACTGTAGTGAAGTTTTCTACCGGTCTGTATTTGTGGACATTAAAGCATTAAACAATAATACTCCATCATACAAATCAAACACTGCTGGAAATAGTGTGATTTCTCCGTAATCGTCAACCTACATAATCGCCATTTGATAACATTGATCAAATACGATCTGATGCTTTGGCATTCACAAAACATAAACAGCATAATGATTATGTAATAATTTCTCTTTACTTCTTGTAATGCAGGTTAATAATAATTTTAACGGCATTTTAATATGGATTGCAATATTTGAACGGTCCATATTAGGCATTTTCAGTGTTATTTTTATTTAGTTTTTATTGTTGCTTGTTCCTTTTCTTTGTTTATTTACTTGTACATATTGTGATTTTTTTATCATGACAGATTATAGTAAGCAATACTTTACTTAATATTTTAGTTAATGGGAATTCTGCAAAGTGAATCAGCTGTCAACATATTTATACATGGCTTGTCGTATTTTGAACTAATTTGTTTATACTTATTCCCATCTATCTTATATAGGATGAGTTTAAATACTCAACGACTGCTTAAAAATTACGTGTGAAGTAAATTTGTCATAAATGAGGGAACGTTTCGTACCTAAATAATGTATTTGCCTAATTTCAACCAATACATGTATCGAAATCTAAAACTACATTTTAGAATCATCGCGACCAAATACGTTATTGTACGGTATGTTATATGCAAGGTGAGTTGTAAATGTCCCTTCCCCAATGTGTTTCTACATTTCTTCAGATATTGATAGCCAACGACAACAAATCAACACAATTTTAGTAATAAATACTTTATTTTGACATTTTATTAAATAAATAAAACCAACTCAACAGAATATTCCTTTTAGTTTAGCACTGTTTTGGTGTTATTTCACAAATAATTCGTAATTTTGTAAAATCGTTACTGCTATCTTTACTGTATTTTACTTAGTATTACAACCCATTGCACTTGATAAATTTAAAAGTAGCTCACTAAGATTATATTAAAACGATCAAATCGTCATATCACTTTTACTATAACCTTTTTAATTTATTGAACTTATATAAAATGAGTGGAAAACAATAATATTTAAGCACGCAGTAGAATGGAAAACGTCAATGAAAACGGTTTGTGTCAAAGCTTTGACCGGAAAGGTTTCAAAATGGTAGATCTAAGGTCGGGGCTCAAAAATGTCAAAATTAACAAATGAATAAAAGGTAAACGAATAAAATAACGGTAATAACAAATTAAAAAGTGTATAAAAACATAGGGGGCAGTTAATAAACAATACCTCTTTATACCACGAACTAAACATTAATAACATGCAATATGTGTTCGATTGGATTATTTTCGAGTACATTTTTAACTCTCAAGTCGTTAAAACACCTTTCCTGAACAAAAAATTAAATTTATGCTAATTCCACGAGAAATTATAGACGTTTTCAGTATTATTCACGGGTATCTGGTAATCAGACCCGCTGTAAAATAATTAAACATAAGCGCCATGAATAAGGACTGTTTTAATGCAATTTCCTTAAGTAATATTTTATTTAAATACGTGTAATTTTCAATGTAATTTCCTGAAATTATAAACATGCTGGAGGTGTTTTCCTCACTACAAAAAAGAGTGGTTCTTTTCGGTGGGCAATCGTGTGTGAATCCAAGCGTGTGTGCATTCCAAGCGTGTGTGTATTCCAAGCGTGTGTGTATTCCAAGCGCAATGGTGGGAAATATGATTCAGCGCCAAACACACTTCTGCTCCGTGTGATGAACAACGTAGTTTAATCATTTAGAACACTAAATTAATATATAACTTTATACTTGTATTAAATTTTTATTACATACTAGCAGTTACCCGCGGCTTTAAATACAATTTCCTGCTGAAAGCACGGACATCGTGGGTATATTCCTTTTAAATGCCAGCCCAAACATTTCTCAGATAAATTATTTCCTTTTTTTATCTACATTTCAGTTGGATTTAAATTTGAAGAGGAGTATTTTTGAGGCCATGAAAAAGGGAGAGTTAAACAATTTCCATAAGTACCTTTGAAAAAAACTCTAAATTCTGTCCGCATTGCCGTGATTGTTGTTTGAATAGCTGTAACTATTTCAGTAAAAATTGAACTATTTTAGGCCATTGCAGAGGAATCCTAACGTTTTTCAGCAAAGCCCTTATGAAGTAATATTTGGTAGTGCTCCATGTAGTTTTTAAACGGAAATAGTCATATATGCAGAAATACCTTTTATCCTTGTACCTAGTTCAAAATTTTCTTAAATTCAGAAAAAGGTAATAAATTATCGTGTAGTGATCTAAATTGTTTTAATATGTTTCTTCAGGGATGTTATCTTAAATAGGAATGACTGTGAGTCAATTTATTGAATCTTGTGGATACAATTTGTTTTCCGATTAAGGCATTCAGAATTTCATATATTTTTTGCGTCAGCTTAAGAATTAAATAAACCGATGCAATGGAGCGTCGAACAATGCTAATAGTAACGTATGAGATACCACACAGATGGACAGACTGCCATTTGTCATTTTGACCTCAATATCAATACAATTTACTCTTCCTAGGACCAAAAGGGCGTACCAAGTTTCAAGTTTCTAGTACTTTTCTATCAAGAGTTACTGTACAAACAGATAAATGGACGAACTGTCCTTGTCCCAAAATAAATAGGGTTATTCATTGGACCAAGAGGGTATCTATGTACCAAGTTTCTCGAGTCCCTAGGACCCTTGTATCGCGTTGACGGACAACATACGAGTACATTGCACAGTGAGTTATTTTCAAATTCTAGGGGGATTTTCATGAAAAAATGAAGGTCTGTAATTAGTTTTACAACCACTATCAGCCAACAGAGGAACATCTAAATCACGCAATTATAAAGTGAGTGTGTGTTTTAAAGGAGGATCGATTTGTCTGAGTGGACAGCTGTTGTCTGAGTGGACACATTGTTCCGACACAAGCCGGGGAGGGAGGCTACACGGCCGATAAAAGGCCCAATAATAATTCAGTTTATTTGTCATTTTAGGCTGGGTGCCATCATAGAGAGAACTATTTACTGTCCGGGTCGTGCTGGTTGCCGGCCAAACTCGGGCAGGCGCTTCACATCTTGTAATGGAAAATATTGCTCTTTACAAATGGGTTTGAAAGCATGTCTAGCCGAATGCCAATTTATTTTTATTTACTCAACAGCTCAAGTACCAAGCTTTTAGTGGAGTTGTCGTATGGTGCAGTTTTAGTTGGGAAACGGTTGGATTTATACGCGCATTGTTTCCTTTCCATTGTCATCAGCGGTTTTCTCTGTAGTTAGCTTGGAGTGAAAAATAAGAGTAGTAATCATTAAGGATACGACTAAGTACCCTAAGTTAACTGCTTTATTGTATTACCTGTGAGTTAATTTCATTTATTAATACATATAACAATTTATTTAATCTTGTTGTATAATTTATATATTTTTGTGACAAATTATAAATAGACTGATACAATTAAGTGTTGAAACATCCTACTAATCTTAATGCATGAGTTACCACACTAATGGACAGACTGTCATTTGAGATTTTGACCCCATAACCAATACAATTAAAGTTTTCTTTGGACCTAGAAAAGGGCGTACTTTTTGTAGGTAAAAGTTGATGTTATATTATTGGAACACGATACTGTTGTATGCATATTTCTGCCTTAAGAGCTATATTTTTTTCAATAAAAATCATTTCATTTAATTAAAATGATTCATTTAGATCAGTTCATTTCAAAGTCAGAGATTTGTCATGTTTAGTATCAAATCGGGTAGGAAGACAGGCTTGACATATTTTATTAGTCTAATAGATTCTATTTCTTCTCAAATTAAGGTATTTTAAGAAGTTTTGGTTAGAAAATTTACATTAGATCGCAAAAATGTCACCGGTCACAGACGCCATTTTTTAACAATAACGAAGAATGTCTGGCTTAGACGGTTATTGTAGTGGGTAGAGCTCGGTAGCCATGAGAGAGTACTGTCCCCTACCTGATTTGACTGGAAGGGGCTGGGACATAGCTAGCCTCCATTCCCTCCAAGGTGACATTATCTCGTGGTTTCCGCTATCCCTACTCCTGGTGAATGTAACATAGGATTTCGATAGGATGCAGCTCAATCCT
This sequence comes from Homalodisca vitripennis, assembly GCF_021130785.1. NCBI lineage: Eukaryota > Metazoa > Arthropoda > Insecta > Hemiptera > Cicadellidae > Homalodisca > Homalodisca vitripennis. The sequence continues at coordinate 78,025,810 of NC_060209.1, forward strand.
ACGCAATAAAACCCTAAAATACCCATCCTGAATATCCTATCGCCCCTAAAGTAAGCGCTAAGTTTATATTAGGACTATTTGCATGACAGGTTGAAAACCATTTGTGTATCAAAATAGACTGAAACATGAAGTTTGAGTATTGGAATCTAGATATATAATCTTACAGGTGTGACTGGTGGAACAAGAGACAGAGACAACTTTCGAATCCAACAACATGTTTTAACAGTAGCATTTGCGAATCTGCCTCCTCAAAGCTGTAGATTATTAATAAGCTTCTTTGATATATTCTACTGTGTTAAAAACAAAACCCTACTCTACTGGTAATATTTCAAATATACATAACCACTTAGAAATCTACCACAATAATCATCACTGCCATTGAGATTGCGATGATATGCAGAAAGTCTTAATATTAAATCCGACATTTTTCATTATATCGAGTATGCCTACTAAAGGGTCATCTATGAGAAGATGGTGTATATACGAGAACACCTAAGTAGCATCATTACCACTAGCATGATGCATTAAACATGCTTTAGTGGTTTTACTGCAAACCAGAAGCATAAATTCAAACCGGAAAGCACGTTTAAATTCTTGCTATTAGCACACATTGCGCGTTTTAACATCCTTCTCATCATTAATAGAGGTTACAAACCATAGAAAGTTCCTCATCGCATTCCTACCATATATTACAGTCATAGAGTTATAGAATCCTCATAATTAGCACATTATCTCATTTTTAGTATCTTCTCTAGCATTAACACTTCGACTACTGAGCGGCGCATGTCTGACGTACAGAGCTCAGAAACACGTAAAAGACGTAGTGAACGTGTTATTTTTTTTTTTCATTATATTCTATGACACCAGAAGACGCGTTGAAATTCTTCTTATTACAACGAAATTCAACTGTTAATTGTTTTGTATGAATACTACAGATTTTGTCACAACGATGTTTTAGAATATAAATAGTCCTTTCGGTTCAGTCGGAAGAAATAGGTAGATTTACTGACAACTGAAATATTATTAATTTATTATAATTGGATCTATATGTACTCAATATCTCTAAAACCTTTTAAGATACAAAATACTTGTAGATTTAAAAACGTATAGTGAATGTTATAAATATTTTAGAAAAGTTTAGTTTTTTCTAGAATTTTAAATAACGGAGTTGTGAACAAATATTACCATCATGTGAACACCTGGATGTGTGGTCAGGTTAACCCAGTCTACCTTGATTTCAAAAAGACTTAAACAAGTTTCCTCTTTCTGGCATCACCTCCTTTTGGAAAAAGCCTTAGCCTATAGCTTATAGATTTTTCTGGGCTTTGTATCTGGTACAATTCCTATGTTTTAGAAAGGTCATTTAGAGTAAGATTTTGTGATAGTGATTTTTTGGTTTCAAGATATGATAAGACTCCAATTTTAAGACAATGTTTCAAAGTTTTATATAAATATAGCAATCGTACGCCACGTTTCGCAAGACATAATTTGCTAAGGTTGCTTGCAAATTTCAAATAAATGTCCTATGAACAGATAGACAGACAAATAATCATACAGAAAAGAAATGTTTACATTCTCCTACAAAAGGCAAACCAGACACAATGGAAATTGCATCAGCCCACTAAGTGATAGTCTTTACTGACGCTCAGCCAGATTCGATGGTTGGACATGCACCGTCACAGAACTCATTCTTGCTTCATTCAAGTTTCATTCAAAATTTAAAGTCTGTAGAAATGTCATAGGTATGAAACCTTTCTTGGAATATCTCGTCATATGATACATTCAAATTCCTGTTCATTAACTTAGGTTTCATAGCAATGTTCAAATATTAAAATTTCCTGTGAGCTAGGGAGAGTATTAAACGTGCTAAGTGCTTTCAAATCAGATCTTGTCACCTACTTTTAATATCGGCTATCCATTCTATTATGTTTTTCTCGCAACTCTGAATAAATGTGTCACATGTTAAAGACTCAGTTTGTTTACATATTTCTTCATAGTGACATTTTCTCGTTATCATCATGGTTACCCATAACACCAATGTAAAAATACGCGCTAACGCTCTGTCAGAACCTATGGAGTGACATGCGCCATAATCGAACTCTGTTTTACTCACGTAAAAAGAATCTTCATTGAAATTTGAAATCTATAAGTCAGTTCGTTTTCGAGATATCTTGCGGACAGACAGATAAACGGACTGACAGACTGATGCTGACCTCTATAGATTACCAAAATCACATAATATGATCTGGCTCTATAATCGGCTATTGATTCTGCTCTTGGATTGGTAAAGTGATAGGAATCACTCACATGTTCTAAAGACATGGTAGTAAAAGTTAAATTTATTCAAACAAAAATTCTGCTTTTTTGGGTTAGAGAGATTATGATCAAGAGGAATGTTGTAATGCTGGAACTTGGTGTTAATTTGGTCCAACGCTTTCGAATATAATCGTTTCTGAACACACAAGGACCGATATACCTGATTTTCCAACAAAAGAAATTTTAGTGCGAAGTTTTACAGATCTTTTGGCTAATCCAATCTAGAGTATGCAATGTAACTTATACGCGCTGGTGTCACAAACAATAAGCATATACATATATTATTATACAACAAGCATGAACACGAAACGTGGGCTGTGACTACAGAACTTGTTCTCGTACTAAACTAACCTAGGCTAAATAAATAATTATTTTCTCGCGTTGCGTGTTTGAAGCTTAGGGTTGATTTGTTGGTTTGATATTTCTAATAGTCTGGCGTGAGGATTGGTGATAAGGTATGTATGGCTATACTTTTTTGTTTCCCTTACTAGATACAATTTCGAAGATTTTTCTTCCATGGCTTATCGGGTAACATTTTCCTGGTGGCTTTGATTACTGATGTTAATTTACTGATGATTAAGTTTTTCCTTTAGGTTACTTACGCTGTGTTTTATTTTAAATTATTTTGTTAATTAAGTTGAAATTAGCACAATCAAACATTGATTAAACTATAAATTTACATCATCAGCAGCGTTCCAAGGCCTCAATCCTCTACAGATTTCAATGTATAAATAAATACTAGTGATTATAGTGGGCTTTGCCAAACGTTGCGTTTATAAATTCATACAAATATATAGTTCTTTATATGATGAAATAATGATGAATTCAGAGCTACCTCGAGAACAATAAGCAATACGTAGTTACATTTACTTCACATTAAGATTATCTTGATTGGCCGATTTCCTCAAAGTTGTTGAAATAATTTATCTCATTTTAACAACGTCCTTCAAATGTTTAAGGAACAATTTTATTCTATAAATACATGGACTATAATATTTTTTAACTCACATATTTTGAAATTTTTAAACGTTTTGTCCCATTTTATCGTCTTTCGGTCAAATATTTTTTTTACATTTCGAAGACTTTAAGGGAGAGACTTTAAAAACTAAACATATATTTGGATGGCACTGCAATAATAAGTATACTGAAGACATCTAATTATATAAGAGAAATGTTCTTAAATGTTTACTTCAATTTTTCACATAGCAACGATGTCAAAGATAAATACACAAAATAAATGAATTAGTCAATAAACAGAGTATGATGTAGAACAAATTGTTTTACCCTGTTCATCCAGTTTGAAAAAGTATTGACAAAATTATTTTTAATTCATTTAATTATTTATGATTTCTTTGGCACATAAGTTCTTCATAATACTTAAACGTAGTATGATTCCATCTAGTCTGCCAATCTTTAAACCCATTATGAAACTTCCCCGTGGATCTCTGGTGAGGTTATATATACTGTTAACAGACTGAATTAATAAACTAAATATGTGATTATTTATTTTTACGTGTTGAAATCCTAAATAATATACACTGTGCAACTATGTGAACACTAAATTCCACTTGTATGCTTTACGTGAATTATAAAAATATGAAATAGTCACTAAATTTGGTTATCAATCAATAAGGTACCGGTAAGAGACATTTTTCTGATATTTACTACGGTTCAGTCTATGTAAAATCACTAGCTTTAAGTTTTGTTACCAGAAATCTGATCTCTTTCTCAGCTTGCTAAATTCCTAATACCTAACTACAGTCTATCAATAACACATCTGTTAAGTGAGTTTTCTAAACGTTATGTAATAGAGCAAAGAGTTTATGGTTAAATAAAAATGAATTAAAAAGAGGAAATTAAGAAGGTAAAATCGGATCTTAGACGGAATGAATACTCTCAGCCAGTTATGAACAGGTGCAAACAAACAGAAGGATCACAACGTCAGAATTGAGATCAATTTGCATGCATAGCAATTTCTTATGTTCCAGCATTAACGGAAAAAATTAGATTAGTAGACAGAGATTACAGCATTAAAACCGCGTTTAAAACATACAACACTCTAAAACAAAATTTCTTAAAAACCCAAGAACTGGCACGCAGGTTTCCAACAACTTTGTATAAAACTTAGTTGTAACAAGGAATACATAGGTGAGATACAAAAAGACCATTAAACCTTAAAACCGAAGAAAACATGAGAAAGAAACTAACAGAACTTTAAAAAAATTGTTTATTATTGTTGGTACAAAAAATATTATATGAATTGGGAGGAAGATAATGGAGGCCTCATTTCTATAAGAAATTTTTTTTAAATCCAGGATTAATTAATTGAATTATTGAACCAACTGCTTAGTCACTCGTTTTTTAAAATTATGATTTTTACGTTAACAATCCTGCAAAATGACTAAAAATGAAACCTAAAGAATAAAATGGGATAGATATTGGTTAATGGATCAGTGTGTCACAGTATGGTTTTTGAATGTACGAAAAAAACCTACTTCTGATTTGCTACCATCTTGTTTCTGTCATGCTGATTATCAACTACCTCTGGTCAGTTGTCTCTGATTGGTTATTGCGTGCAAACCTATTGTGACCTATATAATCGGTGATTATCTAATAGATAGTGTTCAAGGAGTTGACACACATCATATTAGTGACTTGTGTATATCACAGCGTTTTCGTGTGATTGGTATAACTATGGTAAATTAGTTATCCACCTGAGGAAGAAATCAGATTGCTGATCTCGAAACGTAGTTTGACTGTTTTTTGTATCGCTGAACGATAGAAAAAGTCCGAAAAAACCATGTTACCGTCACAATCCTTCCACCATAAACAAAACTTTAAACAACAATCTATGTGTTTTAAAATAATTCGTTATTTTGGTAGAAGACAGGATTTAAGTAAAAAATGGCCTTTGGCAGTCAAAACAGTAAAGCAGTTTTGATCAAATATTCCACACCATAAAAAATTAAATGTGTAATTAAGTTTTTGAAATACGTATTTATTAGACGAAATAAAAAGTAGTCTGGATTATTTGTTGTGGCATTTATATATGGAAAATAATGCACCGTTTTTCCTTCTATCCAATTTATCTTGAGGAAATATTTAACTGCTTTGTGGGAGATTTTATGTGTCGGGAATTTACAAAACTGTCCAAAACATCGTTTATTGTTACAATTCTCTCCGTCAACAACATAATTTTATATAAACCGACGCGACGTGTCCGAAACGAGACTTGACATGAAACACGGGAGACGTCGTCAAAGTCTAGATTTGTTACAACTCTGGAAAGAGTGCGGCAGTTAGTACGTCTGCCCAGAGCACAAACAACGTATTAAACTCAACTTTGCTGCACCGCAGTAAGTACACCACTTTTATTTCCACCATAAATCCGAGGAATGATCTAAACTCTTTACAGCAGACGAATTTATCTTGACTGGGACTGTTTTTCACTTTGGCCACATGAGTTCGATCACCCTACGTTTGAAGACGAAGACAACCAAACCCATAATGGGGCGGCAGTGTCCTAACCCTTACAAACTCTTTTCGACTTTAGTACCGTGAAGATTAAGAAGCAGTTACAGTTTAAATTTTACAGTCTTGAATAAATACTTCAATCTTAACTATTGATTTTAAAATAATTAAGATGTGTGTTAAATAATATACGTTTTGGAGTAAAAACTAATACTAACAAGTAACATAGGGGCATGAATTAGTAGAGGCTTGATTATAAATTAAGAGTCCCCTACCTCCTTAAAAACACCCTAAGAACAATTTTAAACCTCTCATATTTTGTTGTAGCGTTATGGGTGGTGTAAGGTTCAAAATATATCCTTCTGCGTGATTTTGTGTGACCACAAGATGTTACGATAAGAAATCTTGACAGGGTAAGATATCGTTCTGGTAATTATAATGACATTTTGGAATGTTGTAACATGTTCCGTTATTGAAACCATTAAAGCTACATGGTTCACATCGTTCAATAATATTCAACTATGTTGTTGTAAAGCCTATTGCAAAAATGATTATATTTCACCAGAATTCAAATCTAAAGAAATATTGGACAACGTATCAATTCAAGAGATTAAATATTTTTAAACATATTTTGATCTACTAGCTAATATTCTAATTTTAGAACATTTGAACAACCTTCACCTCAATACCTTCTGTGATATAAGAAATTAATTTTAAATACAACCGTAGAAGATTATACTAATAGCTTAGTATTTTTAAATATATTTTCATTTAATTTCAGTCGTTTGTAATTACACAGATAAACATTATGCACTGATTTAACAATATCTATTTTAAAATGTGGTATAATAACGGAATTAACCCAAAAGTGTGTAAGTACATCAACTACACTAAGATAAGTCTGACAGATGAAACTGAATTGCGGTAATTATTATCTTATAGTCCGTACTGTATGCCAAATTGCAATTTTATACTGTATGTATGAAATATTTATTAATACAAATCTACGCACAGAATTAACGCCATATGATAAAAAGTAATTGTTTCTCATATCTGAAAATAAGGTACTGTACTAGAGATGAAATAACCTTCAAAATTTTACTTGAATAATTGAGTAATTAAATCTCTTCAAATTCCAAAAGGATGAATTAATTTTTAGTAATCTTCACTGTATGCTACCATTAAAGGCTAATCAGGATTTAATTGCACCTTTGTACCCTAATGTATTTAATGAAATTTTGTTTAAAAGACATTTTTAATGTTGGAAAGTTAAATTACCTTGAATTTTACCTGATTAATCCTATGACTCATGGATGTCATGAATATTATTCCCACTGCGGACAAGATAAATATTTGAAGTGACCACAGATGTCCTTTACATTCAAACTTATGCCAAAACGGATATGTGAACTTATTTCTACGAGTTATTCTTGTCAGAAGTGTAAACCTCAATACTCACCCAAGTATAGCGGAAGAGCTTAGACTTAAATGTGATAGCCATGGTAAGCAGTTATCGTGTAATTTAATTCGAACTTTACTTAAAAGTTGTGGAGTAGCACAGTACATATTTGTTATGTTGGACATTTTCATTAAATTTATAATGTTGTACCCCGTAAAGAAACATAATACTAACATTTTTTTACTAAAGATATTTAATGAACATATCCTATAAATTGGCAAACCTCTCAAAATTCAATCGAGACGGTGGAACACAATACAATGGATGGAAAATCTCGGAATTATAGTGTTTTTAGTCCAATTACAAGATATCAAACGAATATAACCGAAAAATAGTAAAAAATGTTAAGAGTCAATTCGAAAATTATGCTTTCACAATCGGACAATTGGTTTCATTATATGCCTTGGATCAATGATTGCTTATACGAACTACGTAAGTCTGCTTCTAGATTTACTCCGCAAGTAAATAACACTAGTGAAAAACTGTTAAATTGTGGGAAATACAATGAATTTGCCAGAAAAAAGATACAATGTCATTACTTGATAAATTTAATATTGTGAAAGATTAGGTCAATAAGAAACTATACAAATACAATAAAGTCAAATAAACCAATCAAACCAACAATTTTTAACACAGTGGTGTAGAATGAGTATTACCACTGCAGAATTCAATAACCAGTATTTAAAGGAGAAGTGACCGCAAAATTCTTCTAAATATATCATGGACCGGTCATTATGAACGATACACTTGGCATTACAATATACCACCTAACACATACAATTTACAAGAAAAACTATAAAACATGTTGTTTTCTTATGACTGAGATAACAATTTCGACAAAAATAAAGTAGTAAAACTTGATGCTGTGATACAACAGTAAATACAATTTGATAGGATAAAAGGATTTCAGATATTTGCCATTGTCATGGCAAAAAAGGAAATAAAATTTATCAACACTTCACTGCCAGTTCCAAACTAAACAGGGATAACGACATTTTTCTTTTTATTCTATTTCTTTTTCTATTTATTAAAAACCCAATTATTTGCACTCCCTTAAGGAAAAATACAAATATTCAACTCAATCATCAAGAAATTGTAGGTATTGACGTAGTACTCACGATGATCTTTAAATCAGGCCTGCAGGAAAAAGGATGAAGATAAGGATGTGAATATGCATTCGAAAAGACGAGACATATTTCTAAGTACCAGAATATAATTTCCTTAAAGAATATACAATTTTTATCATTCCATTTTCTAAAATGGATATAGATTACAATGTATATCCTTTCTACTTATCCTTAATTAAATTAATTAAATAACATGTAATTTCCTTAAATCATAATTTCGAGTATTACACATACTATACTTGATGTAGCCTCGCTACTTGTCTTAAATTATAATTCATTAAATAACATGTAATTTCCTTAAATAATAACTAAAAGTATTATACATACTATACTACATGTAGCCTGCCTACTTATCTTAAATTATAATTCATTAAATAACATGTAAATTCCTTAAATCATTACTGAGTATGAAACATACTATACTATACATAGCCTGCCTATCTGAAATTATAATTCATTAACCGACATGTAACTTCCTTACGTCATTACTACGAGTATTAAATATTACTATACAAGAAAAATATTCTTGTATTCAGTTGTTTCTCTTTGGCTCTGGTTAAAAAATTGTCCAAAAGTTATAACTCACATACTTTTTCGCGAAACGTTAAAAAATTGTTTGATTTTCTTTTTTTTATGTGGAATTCATCAGGGCAGTCACTCTTGACTTTAATTATCCATTGCGCCACACTAAATATTTGAAGTCCGAACAAGCGCTACTGGAATGGAAACGACTGTTCTAGGTCTAGGGAACCCCGTGTCGATGAGGACGCCACTACGCACTGTGCAGTCGCAGTAACTCGTCTGCTTTGTGGTCCAATCAGCGGCGAGATGTTCCGCCCGAGTTATGGACAGTGCCGCTCTAATCAAGGCACAAGTTATGTTGGGGACGGAGGCGAGCATTACTCAAAGCGGCCCACCACCTCACCGAATTTGAATTTTTATTTATAGTATATTCTAATGGAATATATCTTTGTTTGGACTACCGCAGAGCTACTTAACGGAACGAGAGGCGCGTCCCCTAGACAGCGAGAAAGCGTCAAGGCATCTACTGGACTGTCTTCGGATCAACTTGTAGGCTGCTTGGCTTCATATTTTGTTTCTCTTTTAGGACAAATTTGACTATTTAGGATAGTAGTTTATTTAATTTTACTTAAATTTATAGCTTCGTCAATTGATCTTTTTACAGGATACAGATGAAAAATAAAACGTTACACCGGGGTATCGAAGGAACCGATGGAACGAAACGAAAGTCTTAAACTTAAAACAGAACTGACAGTAACTGCTTCCCGGGCTAGTGGCTTTCCTGGCTGTAACTTTGCTGCCCTCTGTGTCCTTTATATTCTAAAATAGTATGAGGAACCTATGTATCAAGTTTCAAGTCTCTTGGACCTTTCTATATGTTTTAATAGATAGTTCTAATGTAAAGAGAAGTCATATTTTTATGGGTGCCTTTTTTGTTAGACTTGATACAAGTATCACACCCATTCCTACAACAAGCTTTTATGTGATAAATAATGAATATATACTATAACCAAAGTTAAGAATCATCCTTGACTACTTCGTGCCCTCAAACTGTTTAATAGTGTCTTTGGTGCATATTGGTTACTATCCTGCTTCCAAAATGTACACACCCTTAAGGCTGGGTCTTAAAACATCAAACAATTTTCAGATATGTAAGCAATCACGTTTGTTGCTACATATTCTATTTGATGTGTAACACTGTTACTCTCAGATTTCTGATTGTCCGATGACACTTGATGCGGTCTTGTCACATCCATCCTGACTACCAGCCGTTTTCGCTTTGATGTGGCTTGAATCACAATGTTGTCTGCAAAAAAGAAGAATAAAACCAAATGTACATGTATTTATTTGCGGTAAAATATTATCATGATTGTTTATTGCAACAGATTTTGAGATGGATCAGAAATCTTTCATGCATGTAATACTGTAAACAGTGTTGGGTTCGGGATTTGGGGGGGGGGTTGATTTAACGCATTTGCAATTTCCGTGCAGGCTGATATATAATATAGACGAGACGTATATTACACTGGTCCTTATGAACAGTCTATTCAAAATATCAAAATGCCTCATACATCAAAAACGTGGATTTAGCCCACCGTGTCTGAAATATTGAAAAATTTAAACAAACTTAATTAAATGGTGTTTTAAATTGCATACAGGTAAAACTGGGCAATTAACTGTTTATTCCTTGTTTTGTTTATTTTAATTCAAGGATTTACTTACCTAACACAATTATAGGTATTCCTGGTTTAGAAATAATAACAGAATTTTAGGCATGCGATCAGATGTATTTCTGAGATAAGAAACAACTTATCAAACGTTAGCAAATAAAGATGATAGATTAATCACACTAAAGTTCTATTACGTACAAGCAGGGTCGGTTGGCCTCAATGAAATAACCGGACTGTGTGATAACATGAATCCCGTACTACCCCGCCATGTCGTATTGAATTGTACTTTGTATTTTATTGGTGATAGACTATGGTTTTTACGACATCAACATTTTTTATGGTTTGATAACATCTATAAAAATGAGCTTTTACATCACCTTAATACAGGACTATCGGCATCGTTGCCTTCAGCGAATTCTTTATCATAGTGACCTTCTTATGATATTTACATAAAATTTTACGCGTTTTTATATACTCCAACTTCAAGTTCTGCCCCACTGGATATTTAACATATAATAAGGTATATCGCTTAAGAATTCTATATATCACATTCCCTCGTAAACACTGTTTTATTCTCCAACTTCAGGGCTTTTTACACCTGACGAAGAGGATAGATTCCAATCCTCGAAACGTAGTGTTATACATTTTGTAACAAATAACAATGGAAAATGTTCGAAAACCTATTATCCTATCGAACCTTCCATCTTTATTAATACAATTTAAACCAACTATTTGTAGTAATCGACCTTTTAAGATAATTTTCGCAAAGAAACCAGAAGACAATCTTTCGGTAGTAATTTTAGATCCTCAAAATAGTGTAGAATTTAAATTTATTTTGAAATTAGTTCCTGAGAAATACGACTGAAGATACTTGTATAACTTTTTGCACCATGTATACAAAATATAATTGAAGAAAACTATTTTGTTTACAAAAATGTTTCCAATTAAAAATCTGTAATGATTTGATTCAAATAACGAGTACCATTAAAATTACAGGTCTCAAAACCCAACGACCAAAACTAAGAAATAAAACTGTTTAAGGTTCAAAATTCTTCTTATTGAACAAACGTCAATATTTTACGATGTCAGTTTTGGCTGAAACGGTACAGTCCAAAACGTTACAGTTGACAGGATTCCTTGAGCTGATGAGGCAGGTGGTGCACTACAGGGGCAGATGAGAGATTAACAATGTATGGAGTGTACCGTAAATACATTTTTTGTCTATTTTGAACGTTATTTTAAGAGCGGTTCCTGGAAATGTGGTATTTGAGATTGAGAATAAGATGATTAGATCTTAGACCTTGATGTTGTCAAAGTTACGGAGTTAAAGTGACCAGTATACCTCAACCATGTGAGGCGCGTAGTGCCAGGTAGGGAGATTGAATTTTGTTCGGTTAATTTCAATGTTTTGTATTTTCCTTCCAGTCTTTATCGCAGTTTTGATCGAAATCACCTTTAAGCCGTTGGTTCCCAGGTTAAGAGTTAGAGTGGGCTTCTTAGCCCTAATTTCACCTGGTAAAATAAGACATCTACACTTTAGTTTTACTTCATTTAGTAAATTTGCTGTGGAGCCTCAATTAGCTTTGCTAGTGGTTCTTTGTTTACCAAAAAAGTGCATGTGGACATTTCCAAATAAATTGACAGACGGTGGATTTTGCTTTTTACTATTTCTTATTTTGTTTTGGTAGATAAAAGAGAGACCAATTACTAGAAATGGTCTCGATATTAGTGTTATTCAGTGAGTAATATTCCAGCACTGAGTGGCATGCACGTCACGAAAATTGACCAGTACCGGAATAACTAATCGTTGAGGATCTGTCTCTCACGAAATTAAGTGTCAAAGCATCATATTTTATTCCACTAGGCATGGAGGAAATCTAACCTTTGCCGTTCTTAATCGGTATAGGTCTCATGTCTACGTTGCTTATGAAAATCACATTGCATGTTGCAGAAAAATCATGCTGCATGTTGTAAGAAATCATGTTGCATACTCAATGTAACCTTGCCATTTAACTAGGTTTGTGGCAATTGTACCACAAGAAACAAGAGCTTCGGAAGCTACGCGAGGTCAGGGAGTCCATTCCTCTTGTATGAGATGGGAGAAACGGCATTAGCGTATTTTATACAAGTGCATTTTTAGAAGTTTTCCTTTTCTCCCCATTTATGTTGCTGACCTTAAAGAAATAAGGTGCAATTGGAAAGAACTCTCCTTGATTCAAATTCAAACTTAAATTTAAATTCAAACATTCTTTATTCCTGTTTGACTATTTTCACAATTTTGTACTGCAACCGTAAACAATCCGGTCAAGATAAATACAATCAATAATAAAATTAAATCAATTACTGTAATATTACTATTCATTCCTCCCCAGTCATTCCAGAGGTTTAGACACACAACTACCATGCATTCAACCCAATAACTACTACAATTCAATTTAATGAACCCAGCGGTTTGCCATGTACTGAATTTATCAACAGAATAAAAGGTTCTTGAGACTAGAAGATCTCTTAATTGAGGATAAAACTTATTCCTACTTACCCATTCTTTACTGCACTCCTAGTGTATTGATTAACTTAACGCTAACATGACATGGCTGCGTTATGAAGGAACTGTTCTGTAGGAATCTCTGATATCTGAATTATTCTAGTATCTAAAAACCTCCAGCCTTTGGAACAATGTGCCTTTGAAAATTCTCATAGGAATACGAAACTATCTGCCCTGTGTGTAACTCATGTATAATAACACCACAATTATAGTTTTTATGTCTGGTACATTTCCCCCCCAATTATTGTCAATAAGGGATTGCCATGAAATCAATAAATTATGAACTATTTTATATAATGACTTAATTTAATTGATGCCATCTTGAAATGATAGTTTGTTGGATGAGTTTGTATGTTAATTAGTTTTGTAACTCATTTCTACTAATAAACTCATAACCTGCAGTAAAATGTAATATTATAAACGAAAGTTACTATCACTTCAATCTCTTGAAGAAATTCTCCATATTGTTTGTTAACAAATAAAATATAAATGGTTTCGTTTTCTGAATTATACCCCATAAATATACGTATATAGGCCTACGTACCATATGATTTTTAGTTTCTGCTATGGTTCGACTGAAGGCACTGAAACTGAATTAATTTATTCTGTTAGTTATATTCATAATTCACTTATATACCCCGAATTCATAATTCATAAAATAACAAAAATCATAATTTATAAATGTCAATTATTATTTTCATAATAACTATTTTATTTTATTTATTATTCGTTCTCATAAGAGGAAGATTCTAAAATATTCAATTGTCAATCCAAAAAGATTTAACATTTATATATATATATATATATATATATATATATATATTCAACAGTTAAAGTAATCCATGAAAGTTAAATACAAAACAAAACTATAGAGTAATATATATAATGGTACATATTAAAAATATTACACACGTTATCAAGGACCAAAACATTTCATAGTGTAGTGAAAACCTGGGAATAATTAAGTTTAGGAATGTTGATAAGTTGTAAGATGTAGGGAGCGGTGGCGGGGTACGTGTGACGAGCCTGGAATGCCGAGTCGAGCCAGCTAAGTGAACTATTATGGCTCAATAATTAGAGACTAGCCACCGCTCGTTGAGGCCCTACACAAATATTGGTTTAGTAAAGTAACAAGTTAATAGGGCGGACTGCGCCCCAGGCAAGGCCCCCCGCGACTCTTGCAAAACTGCGCTTGCGCACACGCACTCCTGCCTGCCTGCATCGATGCGCACTAGCACAAATGTACTGCGTCTGCGCCCCAGGCAAGGCCCCCCGCGACTCTTGCAAATCTGCGCTTGCGCACACGCACTCCTGCCTGCCTGCATCGATGCGCACTAGCACAAATGTAGTGTTACTGCGCTCCAGGCTAGGCCCCCCGCGACTCTTAAAAAATTGCGCACACGTACTACTGCCTGCCTGCATCGATGCGCACTACAGTATTAATAATAATAATAATTTTTTTATCATCATTTTTCAAGGGAAAAAGTTTTCCATCTCCTATAAAGACGACCAAGATCACCCCAATTTTCAAAAAGGACGATCCTTGTCTCACAAGCAATTATCGTCCAATCTCGATTCTTCCAGCTTTCAGCAAACTTTTTGAAAATATTTTCTACGAAAGGCTTGAAAGCTTTCTGGAAAAATTCGAAATTCTGAATCCAGAGCGATTTGGATTTAGAAACAACAGATCCAAAATTGACGCTGTGAATAACCTTTTGGACAATGTTGTCGATGGTTTGGATAGGCGGGAACATGTGCTTAGCATATTTCTCGATCTGCGTGCACCACGAGACACTGTTGCACCAGTTGGAGAAATGTGGCATTCGAGGTCTCCCCCACTTATGGATAGGTCCTTATGAATCAATGTGAGTTTGTGGAGATTTCAAACGTCATTTCAAACAAAATTAAAATAGCCCAAATAGCGTTCCTCAGGGTTCTATCCTCGGGCCCCTCCTGTTTTTGATTTATATCGGCAGATTGAATTCATTTATCCAGCC
Source organism: Homalodisca vitripennis (assembly GCF_021130785.1). Classification (NCBI taxonomy): domain Eukaryota; kingdom Metazoa; phylum Arthropoda; class Insecta; order Hemiptera; family Cicadellidae; genus Homalodisca; species Homalodisca vitripennis. The sequence continues at coordinate 78,040,917 of NC_060209.1, forward strand.
ATATCCAACCAAGCCGCTGGGATATTTGAGAGTGCTGGATCTGAGGTCAATGCAGTTGTGTCTTGAATAATTGTATGAATTGTGAGTATGAAATTGTGTGAATGTGTAGATGAAATCGTGTAAATATATTTAAACTATTGATGACTGCGATACGATGAAAAATTTGTTAAAATAATGCAATTAATAGATTATTATTATTACTGTAACTGCGCCCCAGGCTAGGCCCCCGGGACTCTTGGAAAACTGCGCTTGCGCACATGCACTTTCGCTTACATCGGTGCGCACTGCCATGTATAAACTTGAACTGCGCCACAGGCCACGCTTCCTACCACTCTTGCAAAACTGCGCTTGCGCACACGCTCTCCTGCCTGCCTGCATCGATGCGCATTGGCATAGATGTACCGCAACCGCGCGCCAGGTTGAGCTTCCTGCCATTCTTGCAAAACTGCACTAGCGCGCACGCACTAAAAAAATCTGAATTAAATTGTTTATCTGCTCGTTACAACTAACATGGCATGGCACGCGTCATTTTAAATTCTTTTAAAGGTTTGGAACATTCACACCACACACAAACTTAAACAAATTCATACCTTCAAGTGTCCATCGCCAATTTCAACACACATCTAGCTCCTGATTCAGTCATCGAAAAGGTGGTCTCCCAGTTAAAATACAGGAACTCGTCACCGCTGTAAAATACGTAACAATAGGAAGCATTTCAGATGAAGTTTTGACGCCTTGACCTAAGGGGCATTTCTTATATCAGTTATATCTTCCTCTTGTCTCATACCTTGTGTGTTTTACAAACGCACAAAATTAAAGCACCAATTAAACATAAACTATATGCTTTTATACCCCACCCATTCCTGCCAATAGGTCACCCAGCGTATGCGATAAACTCGCCAGCACAAGTGCTTGGAACGCTAAAACATGTTTCCAACGAATTTTGACGCCGTGTGCGTTGGGGCATTTTTATCGAATTTGGTAACTTGTTAATAAAACGAACCCTTGCCTGTTACGGTAAGTGTTCATAAGCCCCCGCCCTGTCTCTCAGTTCGGTAGGCGTCTCTGACTCTTGTTTCACATAAAAAATAAATTTGTCTCTATAATGTAGGCAGAGTCAAAAGTTGTAACCTTTTTGCCATCTGAACACCCTCAGGAAGTGACTGCTTACATCGATGTGCACTGCCACAGATAAACTTAAACTGTGCCACAAGCCAGGCTCCCCACGACTGTTGTACAAATGCTTCTGGCTCTCTGCACCGATGTGCACTGCACAGATGTACAAAGAATAGAGAGGCTCCCTTCGCCACTTACACAGACGTTCTTGCCACAAACGTACTGAAATGTATAAAATAAAACGACCCCCCCCCCCCCCCCAAAAAAGCCCACGTTTCGCAAAACTGTTTAGCATATTTACAATCTAACTACACACTATTTTAGAGATAAGAGGATTATAATTTGTTACCACTTTTTTTCAAAATAAAAAGTTGGAAGAGGTTAAAAATTTCAAATAGCTAAAAATTGGGATGGAAGAAACTAAAAAAAAACTAAGCAAAAACCTTAATTTTATTAATTCAGACACTTTACAATAGTGTGTTAATAAAGTAAACTTCATATTTAGATTTAACAATTTCTTCCAAACCATTTCGATTGAAGTTTTAATCAGTTAATTATTTCCTGAACAACAAACACTACATTTAAGATTAAACAAATAATTAAATATAAATATTTCAAACGATTTTTAACATTTGAATATTTGAAATACAAAAATCTAAAGTTTTAATCATATATCGTTTTATTTAGGTTATTGAAAAATGTTTTCTAAGAAGATCTGAATTAGTTTTATCACTTTGTCATCTGACAGGTGGCAAGATTGGAATTTCTATTTAAAACGTTTGCGTTAGTAATGATTTAAAATTTATTTAATCGATAATGGGAAGGCAAGACATGTTCACAAGACATGTATTTTCATAAATTTATGTTCGTATGGTTGCATAAAATAATTTAAGTCATGAGTATACCAATCAGCCGATTTATTAGCTTCAAGAAGCCAACACCTTGCAGGAGTCAAATTCGGAGTTATCATTTAGATCATGCTTGATAATCAAGGCCCAAACTCAACCAAAATTCTAGATCAATGCAGCTACCGAATTTCGAACTATATAGTTGTGAAGGAAACAGGATTTTTTCGGACATTTGCCATCGTTCAGTGAAACAAGAAAACAGTAACACTACGTTTCGAGATCTGCAATCTGATCTCTTCTTCAGGTAAAGAACTAACCTAATACATAATTACAAACTAAGTTAAAATAAACAAATCTTACTAAAGCGTAGGTGGTCAGTAGACGAGTGAAGACGCATTGTGACCTGTATTCCGTAGTTTACTTTTAATGATTAGTGTTTTTGTATAGTTTTGTATTAAGTGCATGTCTTTAGTGTTAGTGAAGTTGACAACAACATGTAGGTTGTGATTCCTGACTTAGGCGTGCCACAACGCTTTAGTAAGATTTGTTTATTTTAACTTAGTTTGTAATTATGTATTAGGTTAGTTCTTTACCTGAAGAAGAGATCAGATTGCAGATCTCGAAACGTAGTGTTACTGTTTTCTTGTTTCACTGAACGATGGCAAATGTCCGAAAAAATCCTGTTTCCTTCACAATCCTTCCATCGTCAAAAATAACCTTTAAACAAAGTATATAGTTGTGTACGGTGGTACGATAGGTCCAAACTCAACTAAAAATCCAGCACTTTGACGCAAGCAAACAATGCAATTAATTATCTTGCAGGATGATATGTTAGGCTTATATTCAACACAAGTGTGTTGGGTTTAGTTTCGTATACTTTAATATGTTGATTTATAATATACGAGTTATGATAAAAAATATAAATAAATTTTTAAAATCACCGCTGATTCTTACCCCAGTTTTTGAAGACAAATTGCAAAATAAACAAGTTGCTTAGCAAAAGCAAATTATGGTTTTCATTACTAAACTGAATTAGACGAACGCCTATTTTACTTCTGTCTTGTATGTGGACATGTAACTGAGTGAACCAATGTGTATTTTATCATATTGATAATATCTATTTCCAAATGGAAATTCAACCTGAATTTATCTTCATTTTGATATCCGTGAAAAACTACTAGATTAATTTTATGATTCATTATACGCAAGTGCATATTCACTAGTAAAAATAGCATACTATATTAACAGATTAATAAAGCTATTTCTGTCTAATATCCGTTCCAGCTGTGGACAATGAAGGCACTTTAAGGTACCATACTTGGACCGCACCTGCTGTCTCCAGATGGCTACTTTGAAGGCAAGCGGCGAACAATGGAGGGGGGCGACATATTTATGTTGAGATGTGAAAGTTAGAGTCGCCTCACCTAAGGCTCGACGCACTCCCGGTTTTTATACCGGGCCCAAATAGTACATCAATCGCCGGGTGGAATTTTTATCGATTTCGGAGTTGCGGACGCGTGGATTGCATCTCAATGGACGCGGCAGTACATCCCTCATATAGGCCGGCCTGGGACCACCTAGAAGGTTCATGTCCATAAATCGTTCCAAAACCGGCAGGCTTCTCCAGCAATCGGGCAGGAGCGTACGCATTTATAAATTGGTATTACAAATTGTAACCTCGAAGAAAATAAGGTAAAAAATAAAGACGTATAAGCGTGCCTTGTGATTTTCGAATATTCCGCCGGCCCTCCCTATCTCCATCTCTGTTTCTCCCATACTAAACAAACAGTCTAACTGCTCCCCCCACTTCTAGCTGTCATCACCTCGCTCTCCCTCTTCCCCCTCCCCACAACCAATCTTCTCTCTTTTCCTCTCCGCACCGGTGGGCCTGGGCCTCCGTCACTATGAAGACGTTCTGTTCTCCACTAATATACTGTTACAAGTTGCCTAGAGTAGCATCCAAACACTGGCTCGACGTCTCTCTCCGAAACCTCATCCCCTGTCTTTCTGTACGTCTTAACTTGTGTTTCAACGTTGAAAGGTCAATAAAACACAAATAAATATGGAAAACAGCACATTTTGACATAGTATTATGGGAGCGCTATTGTAAAAGAATTGAAGAAAATTGTTTAGGAAACAATAACGTAAAACGTATCTGTCTATTAATATATCCGTTTATATAAGTTTATATTAATAGTAACCTGATATAAAATAAAACTATATAGTTGCTATAGTATCTAAAAATAAGATATTGCGGCATTAAAAGTGAACTAGTATTACAATAAATAAAAAATACCACAAGAAAAATATTGCGTACCTAATAAGCAATTCAGTTCTGAATATCAAAACACTAATTGATTTGTCACTGCTACAAGAGAGTCTGGTATATAATGATTCAATGTGAAGAATGATTAATGAAGGAGCTGGAGGTAGAGGTTGCTGCGGCACGTATCTGTCGGGACGTGATAGCCCTGTTAGCAGCAGTAGCCGGCACGTCACGGACCAAGAGCCGGGCTGTCTGCTACTGTGGGCCTCATAGGCTACTGTATACGTCAGCTCCAGAGCTGGAGGTAGAGGTTACTGCGGCACGTATCTGTCGGGACGTGATAGCCCTGTTAGCAGCAGTAGCCGTCACGTCACGGACCAAGAGCCGGGCTGTCTGCTACTGTGGGCCTCATAGGCTACTGTATACGTCAGCTCCAGAGCTGGAGGTAGAGGTTACTGCGGCACGTGATAGCCCTGTTAGCAGCAGTAGCCGGCACGTCACGGACCAAGAGGCGGGCTGTCTGCTACTGTGGGCCTTATAGGCTACTTTATACGTCAGCTCCAGAGCTGGAGGTAGAGGTTACTGCGGCACGTGATAGCCCTGTTAGCAGCAGTAACCAGCACGTCACGGACCAAGAGCCGGGCTGTCTGCTACTGTGGGCCTCATAGGCTACTGTATACGTCAGCTCCAGAGCTGGAGGTAGAGGTTGCTGCGGCACGTATCTGTCGGGACGTGATAGCCCTGTTAGCAGCAGTAGCCGGCACGTCACGGCCAACAGCCGGGCTGTCTGCTACTGTGGGCCTCATAGGCTACTGTATACGTCAGCTCCAGAGCTGGAGATAGAGGTTGCTTCGGCACGTATCTGAGCTATTCAAAAACAAGAACTAGTTAGTTAGTTAACATTAACAATAAAGCTTAAATGTTAATACGGTTAAACGCTGGAGTGCGCACTACTCTTCGGGTCAGCGTGGGAGACTCCGCGATCTCCGTACAGCGAAAATTATCTTGGTCTGTGATTCTCAAAGCACCGATGATTGCAGATTTTAATTTTGATATATCGGTTGTAAAGTTGGAGTTTCACACATTTAAAATCATTGGCTGAGCTTTGGCGACGCTTATCACTCGAAATTTCATTTCTGTCAGTCTGTCCGCTCCATATCTCGAAAACAAAGTGACCTGTAGGGTGAAGATTTTTCCTGCAGCTTTATTTATTAAAGGCAACATCAGTGTCCAATGCTAGTGAATGTAATTTAATATTTATACATTGATCTTATGAGTGTTATGAGTATTATTGATCTTATACATCATGGCAACGTCAAAATAGCAGGATACATATATCTTTAAACATACTGCACACATTCATACCTGATTTGAACATTTTACAATTTAATTCATAGTAGAGTGGAAAGTTAAACGTCGGTAACAGAATTTAATTATAGATCACTCTTGCGTTCCAGTTGTCTCCCTAGCCCACTGGAACTTTTATTGTTTAAACACTGCTGTGAAACCCGACTTAATAAAACAAATTGAATGTGGCATGTGGCATGATATCTCAAGAACGATTTTATCCGGTGGCTGTACATCATTACTACATAGGCAATGGCGTGTTCTATGGTGGTGCATGTTTAACTATGAAATTTTGGTGAGCGTAATTTCTGTACAAATTTATTTTGATTGTTTAGTTATAACGATTGTCTATCTGTGTATATGCCCGCAAGACATCTCAAGAATTAAATGGGTTAAAAATTAGAAATGTTGCATGCAACCTAAGCGATAGCTGATACGCTGCACATGGTGTGGCGTACTCGTACTCGTAACTCATTCTAACGTTATCGTGTACACAGACGAACACACACACACACACACACACACACACACACACACACACACACACACACACACACACACACACACACACACACCACTTGAACTAACTGAAGAAAGAGCTGCTGCTCTATATCTCCCAAGCGACGGTTTCCGCGAGGATACAGAGGCCTGAGAAGAGGAGGATTGTAGTCGGTATTGACATCAAGCACGGCCTGCAGGATATGTGTTTACGTACTGGTCCTGCAGGATACGGAAAAGTTATTTTTCCCCAACCCCTATAAACACACACACGCGCGCGCGCGCGCGCGCACACACACACACACACACACACACACACACACACACACACACACACACACACACACATAAAGACATAAATCTACTTTCGTCATTGGAGGGTGGGTTAAACGCTTAGCATATTAAAACTTCGCAGTGGATAATTTAAATATATGAATAAGTACAATATACCTTTATTGCCAGAGACAATTTTAACATTGTATAGCATAATATAACATAATAATAGTTTTATATTTATTAATATATTAATAAAATGTCTTATGCTAAGCATAATTTTTAAAACATCGTAAACAATATCGTTTCTAGTTAACAATAAAAGTTGTCAAGCACTAAAATTAATAAATAATAACAAATACATTTGGATGTCAACGCCCCTGTACTATTGCACATTGAAGCTATTTACATCATTTATTGATTTTATTTCTTCAGAGAGCCCATTTAGAAACTTTATGCCGGCTTGAGAAGGAAGTTGCTGGTATCTTCTCAATCTATGCTGAGCAGTTCTGAGCAGTTCTGAGACTTTCATGATACCTTGTATCGTAGTTTTTAATTTCCCGACCTCGAACCATTTGGCTCTTAAACCGGCATTGTACAGTAGTTTCCAGTATGAGTTTTAAGGGTACAACAAACATGCAATCAATAAATATATTGTAACATTTTTCTGTACATCTGTGTTCAAGAAAGCACAAATGAAGTCCACTTGCGTCTAAAAAAACATGTAAATTAGCAATCCAATGACAAACACCTATTGTGTTTCAGGTGGCAGAAGGCATTCCCTATGTTAAAAAGCTCCATCCTAGGAGTATATAAACAGTCGCTTGAGTATATAAGAGAGTTTAATACTTATAGTTATAAATTGCGTGTTATAGAACTATTTACCAGTTCTAAGTTATGTTCCATTTTCAAGACACTGTGTATTCATAGATAATTCAGATCGATAAATTACTTATAATTAACAGCCTGGAAAGAAAGAGAATTAGAAGTCATTATTTAACTACCATTATATGCCATAATACCATAATATGTGCATACAGTTCCTTCTAATTTTTCATCAGTAATCCTAATTTGTAACAAAAAAAGGTTACTTTGAAGATGACATTGCAGGTTAAGCTAAAATGTCAAAACTTTGAATGGAGTAACAGCACAACTAACAACAGGTTTGATCTCACCAAAAAAAAGCAATTTAATCTCATGTGTTAATCTCAACAATATAATGTTTACTAATTTGTTTAATCAATGTTTCCCCGTTGCAAATGTAGTTACCATAAGACCATTGTAACAAGAGTAATTTTTGACATACAGAAATTATGCTTCCAATAGACCTATGGATACCATTTTCAAGAGCGATGTAGAAATAGTAGTATTATAGTTTGACATCAAAATTCAACTCTCTAAGTAATCTCTTTGAACAATTATCGTGCATACCGACAGACAGGAATCAGATTTACTTTACTATCAGGTGGGAGGGGGAGGGGGTTACTTACCTTCAGCAAATAATATATGTACGTAATTAAAAAAATGTATTGTAATTTGAATGCTGCTCTGGGAATAGAATCTAAATAGCGTCCATATACGAAGAAGGAAGGGAAATGTAACTGTTACAATATGTGAGCTGCCGAATCTGATCAAAACAGATAAGACAAGGAGCAATTTCCTACGAATCTTAAATTGTAGTCACATGACAATTCTATGTTATAGTCATGAAAGGTTTGAGTTTGTATTGGTAGCCTACTTTAAAATATGGTAAATATACTGCATTTATAACGTAAATCATTAAAATAGAGTGTGTATGTAATAGTATGCGTATTTGTTAACTTTCAGAAATGTACATTTCCAGTTTATTTCGTGATGTTCTTGAATACAAAATAACGCAATATCGTAAAGTTGTTACGTATAGAACGAGATAGGCTTGAAAACGTCACAGATTCCATGTTTTGTGTTTGTATTTCTCTGTGATTCCAAGTACAGGCGGGAGAGTGGGCATGCGCTTCGCTTTTCTAAAATTAGACTAATTTATTTTCAACGGAGCATAACCATGTAGATGGGTCTGATACACGCTCCAGACAACGCGTGCCGGTGCGTGCGTGAATCGCCTGCAATAATGATCCGAGTCCTCACTTCAATTTTGGATTTTAAAGGCTTTAATAGTGCCTAATAATATTTATAACGTTTTATATGTGGATAAGAACTGATTCGACTATTTTAATTTTTTAAGTAACGTAACACTGCATAAACTAAGTTTTTGTTCTTCTGGAGATCTGCCATCTTATCCGTTTTATAGATACTACTATGTTAATCTATTACACCCTTATTGCAAAATCTTACCTGTAAACTGTTTAAGATTGTGGTATACAGATATGGTAAGAATAGAAGAAAACTTTAATAAATTTAAAGAAGATGTAGATAAAACTTTTGAAAACATAGACAACAGATTTAATGGATTAGATGGTTATGATGACTAAATTTCCTTATATAAATGGCACTCATACATTGAATGAGGTGTAAGGCAAAAACTGCAACAAATGATAAATAAGATTATGCAAACATCAATGGAGTTAAGAGAATTTCTGGAAAATGTGCTGAATGTAACATTAAAAAGAGCCAATTTATAAATAAAAAAAAAAAAAAAAAAAAAAAAAAATACTATAGCCAAATGTACTTGTACAAGGTGGGGTTCGCCAGATCGCATATCGCATAACATGCTTCTCTTAGGATAAAATAAGGAATATGTTTTGGAGGAACTCTGTCATGCTTATTTAGAAACAGACTTTTGTGCAAAATTTCAAGCCCATAGCTTTTTACGCTCAGCTAAAAAAGATAATAAATTCAGCTCCCAAGACCAAGTCAAATCGAACCTATTAAGCCCATGAAAAGCTCCTTGGCTAACACGTTATTCGGTACTGTCATCATATATGACAATCTTTAACGATGGACTCTAATTTTCACAGTCCGCTTCACAATGACTTTACACAGGAGAAAAATTATCAAAATAATTAACTCGTAAAAGAGTTTTATTTCTTGCAAGAGGTCTTTCTTGAGTCGTCTACGACACCGTAAACTAGATTTCTCTCAAACTACCCGTAATGTTGGAAAGTAAAAGTTTATAAATATATTTTTAAATGTTATTGTATCATTGGCTCTGAGCTTTAGGCGTCGGGCTGGAAAGGATTAATTTCGGTCTGTCTGTCCGTAAAATATCTCGAAAACGAATTAATCTATAGTCTTGAAATTGTGCTTGAATTTATATACGAGAAACACTAACTTGATGATAATGTATATCACGCCACGGGATTTGGTTGAGCGTTAGCGAATAATTTCTTATTAATCTTATGGGTAACCATGATGACTAAGAGAAAATAGCAGAATAAATAAATTTGTAACATTCACAATACACCTATTAGAGACTCAAACATGTGACATATTAACACGTATAGCCTAACTATCCCAATACATAAGTTACATCATATTATGGTGACTTGCTGTGTGTAGAATTTTTAGAATTGATTTATATACTCATATGAAACCCAATTTAATGAACTAAATTGGAATGTATCATGTTGCAAGCTATCTCAAGAAAAACTTCATATTGGCCTTTATGCATGAAACTTAATTTCTACAAGAATGAGTTCTATAATACATACTTTTTTGTTTTAACGTCTTTTTAGTATGATTGATTGTTGTATGTCTGTCCGCAGGAAATCTCGAGAATAAATTGTGCTATAGATTTGAAATTTCGCCTACATTCCTCTTATATGAGGTGCGTATGTGCTATGGACACTATATGCAATAAAGAGTGCTAGGGATAATTATTCATTAAGGGTGCGTGCAGTGGCTATATAAATATGGAAACATACACATTGTGATAATTTCCAGAATTATTATGGACACCTCTTAATTTGGCCTCTTAGTTCCTTGTTTATATTTTACGAAAAAATGATGTGATAATTTGACCGTATTAAAATGATACGATTGGTGTTTTGCAATAATATAGTACCATTATATTTTTTTGGCCTGTGGGGGAAATTCCAATGCTCTCAAAATTACAATCAGGTGTAGCCATGACCATGTGTTGACTGTTTGTCCATAATTTTCTTCGAAGGAAGAGATGAGGTCTAATGGTAGCAATGAGCATTTAGCTCTGACGCAAAAATCGTGGATGGGGAGATAGGAATTCATCCTTTAAATCATAAGTGAGGATGGAAGTACTCGTAACCAACCTCTATCCACGTTAAACTTTTGATTACACTCCAAATTTCAGGTTTTAAAGGTTTAGAATACTAATAAACATCAATGACCTAGGGAACTTTTTGGAACCTTATTTGATAAGATTTTCATGGACCTCTTGCTGAGGATCATAGCTTCTAAAACTTGTATCACTAGATACGAAGATATGGAAGGACGATTATTCTTCTGGTGGCTTCTGCAATCACCAATAAAAGGTGGTGATGCCAACCGAGACTACAAGTTTCTGAACGATTCGCAGCGCAACAAGAGCTACTTTTCTAAAAAGATGATAACTGAACTCTGGGATGCATAAGAATATACTGTTTGTCGCCCATTTACACTATGTGAGAATTTTTTATTTATTTTCGATCCACGAAATCAGATTACTTAATGTAGTTCACAGTGAACTACAATTCGGGTGGGATAGTGTCTGAAGTCATGTTTTAGTTAACATGTTAACTCTTCGTAACGTCTGAATATCAATACTTTGATATTTATGCAATGCCAAATATAAAATGAATTCCCACCTCCCAATGTGCCCAGTTTTATTAAAGATCGCTGATGATATACAAAATAGCCGTTCTTAGTTAAATTCTTACCTGCTATAGTGTAGAAGACTACACCATTTGTGTTTTAATTTCAATTCTTAGTTACAAATCATCATACAAACCGATATGGATATGAGGAAACATCAAACTGGAAATTAGAGCAATAAATAGAGCACACGATTTAGCGAAACATACTTCTGGGAATGTATGAGTCTAAAGGTCAAACTGAAGCAAATAAATTTTAGTCAGCCTAAACATCTGCTGGCGCCTACCACTTCTACGAAACCAAATAGTAAACGCCTAGATGTCGCGTCATGAATTGATTCTATTTCTACGACAGTGTTGTTTCAGTTGTTCAACTATTGCAACTATTTGTTTCATGATCTAAATCGAAATTACATAGAACGAGTCTTGATTACAATAAAGTTGGAATAAAACGAACTTGAGTTTTTCCCATAAGGTCAAGGTCAGACCTTATGCACTTTAATGTTCTTATTTTGTATCGTAGCATTATGGGAGACGTGTTATTTTATTTAGGCACAGTTAACGTGCATCCGAACGCTTTTTAGTTGGATTTTGTACTTTTTGAATATTTAAACGATGAAGGACAAAAACGTTTTATTTATAAATAACATATCACAATAGGAAACTAAAAATAAAGTTGTAAAAGTGCATGCGGTTTAAAGTTGTTCTTATGTGGCTATAATCAAGATGGCGGCCATTAACTTACAGCTCTTAAGCTTTCAATTAAATATTTAGAAACCAGTTGGTTCGTTGTTTGGTACCAAACACTTGACAATTAGATAGGCAAGCATGGACATCTTCAATGCAAATTATACTATCGGAATTGCCAGAATATTGATATTGAATGAAATACTTAAAAATGTATGCATATATTGGCGACTTTATAGAAAGTATACCATGTAGTAATGTTTAAAATGTTACGTGCTTTTTCTAGTTATTTTTAAACGTAAATTATTTATTTGGCAAATTTTCAATATCCAAACTTAATATTATTAGTTTGCAAAGTAAAATCAAGGGCTCTAGAGCTTAATAAAACTGTTTGAACATGAACTTTGACGTTTAACTCGGCACATGCCACAGCTTAGGCATTCTAGGCAATCTAGGCATTCTATAAAATGCCTAGATGACTTAAAATTCTACAGAAATGCTGGTCTGTCTTTTTTTAGGAAATACTCCTAGGGGTGACTCTCAGCATTGTAGTAAAAACTTTATGATTTTGGGTAGGACATTTGCGCATTGCATTTCACTTCGCTATCCAACGTGTCAAATGCTTAAAATAATGGGCTCACGTTAATACAACTCATGTTATCGTAGTATTTCTGAAAGTTACAAACTCAAGGTTCATAGAATTACATTGTCTTAATTTTATTTTTACAATGTAATCAAACTAAAGCTGATTTAAATTTACAAAATACATTTTTGCTTTTATTTTTGCGCTTTGATGCGACTGTCATTAAAGCCTCGTTCTGCACTGATCTACTTTTTCTGGCGGACTTTTCTCTCCAGTTTAGACTCATTTGCGAAACTACTTTCATTCCAAAAGTGCTATTTTCTAAATTCGGAATACATAAAATTTCAACACTTAGGCTATTGTTTAGAAATTTCGAAACAATTCGGGATGCAGCGTCAACCCAAAATATAACGAATGTTAACTTCTGCTTCATGTCCAAATTCACATTATGTTCCATCGTCAGGAGATATATCTTGTAAGTTGGATACTCCATTAAACAACAGATGTATTACTTATTGACTCGAAACTGAATCAGCACTGATAAAAACTGAAACAAAATTTAAACACTTTACTTTAACACACTTAGAGTATGGCAAGCGAATACGTATATGACCTTAATTATAATAGTTTTAGATCGTATAGTATTTCATTTCCAAAATTGTTGAAGGAGTCAAATACAGTAAACCCAAAAAGTTTTTATACACTTATATTTAAACCTAAAACATTTTCACAGATTATTGTTCATTAACACAACTACAAACATTTATTTTGCTGCATTATCAATATATGTATACATATGTCTTTAACATAAATTAATGTTTCCTTCGTACCAAACTAATAAACATTTGTTTTTCGTTAGTTTTCCTTTGGATACCCAAGCAGATTACCTACAGTTGAATAATTTAAACGTATATTATTGAGATTTTCCGTTAGTTATGATTCTCACCATGTTTCAAAGATTGAGATTTCTTAAACTGTTTTTATAACTATGATTAAAAAAATAATTAAATCAAATTTTTTAAAGGTAGATCACCATCGTAACAACTTATGAACGACAATAATGCTCGATATTTTTTCATTGTTGTTTGGAATGGTTTCGATTACTTTTTAATAAAAAAAAGAACTTGACTTTTAACAGAAGTTTATCCTTGAACTCTGACGGTAGAGTTTTGAAGTTTGACAGTTTGACTGGGGTTGTAAGTAAACAGAGTAAAAGTGTAAAATGAGAAAAGTTGGGATACGACCAAGCGGGAGATCTACGCTGAGGAGCGTAGTACCGATAGAGCCGCGGAGGTTATCAGATTGTTGGCAAAAGTTAGTTCGCGTATCGTAGTGACGTTGCAACTGTTTGGGGTGGGGGAGGTAGAGAAGGGGAGGAGAATTGTTGCGAGGAAAACAAATAAATCATGAACCGAGACGTAATCATGGAGTCACTCTTGCAAAAACCTCTCCGATAACAACAGATTTCTTGTTTGTCAAAATAAGCCACGCAGAAGTGGGGTCAACGGCCTTTGTGAAACAAATAGAATAAAGCAATTGCTTTGGTTTCAGAATACCATATTGAAATTAGTGGTTTAAAATTTGAAACACAGTATAATAAAATGTTTTCTCCTCGTAAATTAATTAAATGTTAGTAAAAAAATTATTTGACTATCAATATTGTAAATCATTATACATCCACTTCACCTTTTCCATGATCTCGATATTCATATCTTTTGCTATAATAATACAGTTGTTTCATCTATATACATGGAGACATATGAAGGAGTTTTGTTCGTTTGGACATTTGGACGACTCAAAAGTATATATATATATATATATATATATATATATATATATATATATATATATATATATGCTTTGTTTCATTACGCAATACAAATATAACGACTATTGAAAACAAAACTGTAAATACAATTTTAAAAGGCTATAAAAGCTTTCTACCATAGCAACGAAGAATCGAAAAACAAGAAACAACATTAATGCAAATATTAAATTATAACAATCATCCATACTAAACATGTTTTAGACACAGGGAACGAACATCTCGACTACATTCAATAATATTGTAACAACAATTTGGGTATTAAAGTAGTATACATTTTGAATTGTTAATATCTTAACTAAGTGTAATTCAAATGACAGTAAAAAAAATAATTGATAATGTAAAATTAATTATTAAAATATGATTGTTTCCTTTACGTTGGTTTCCTTTGCACACGTTTGAGGGCAACGAAACACAAGTTTTTTTATCATTCCTGACTAGCGATTTTTCATCAGATCCGAGCTAGCTCCAACGGTTCTATACTATATTTGTGTATTTGTACTTTATCTCTATTGGTTTGGCCGCAAAATGCGATTAAGTGGAAATATTTGGAAATTTTCGACTAAAAATTTACCTTCCGTGCTTGATACCAGCTAAACGGTTGGTCGTAGCTCAAAACACGTTATTTAATACGTTTTAGTAAATTACGTGTTCTACAAAAAAGTCTCGTAACTTTTTTCCCTATCCTATATGGTCTGATCGAAAAACCTGTTTAAATGGAAATATTTTACAATTTTTACGTGAGAATTTTGTTTCTGGAGGCAGTAGCGGCCGAACCATTGGTTGTAGCTTGAATATTAAATCTATGATAACCAGAAAATGATGAAATCTATAAAAAAGCCCACGCATTTTTTTTTCGTATATCCTTGCGTAAGCCTGAAAAAACGCTCTTAAAAGCAAAATATTTGGCGTGAATTGGCAATTTTTTGAGATTTTTAATTTATATGTGACTGATATTTGTGTAATTCATTCCAGATTCAGAGTGCACTTGCTTTGCTATGTTAACGAGTGAATACAACCCCACATTATAAACTGGCTGAGCGTTAGTTAAGCGTCAATAGTAGAAGGGGACAGAGTGAATTATGTTCACAGACAAAACACCCTCTAAAATAGGCCCACGTGTGTCATTAACCCCCCCCCCCCCCCGGAAACTTCCTGGTATGACCAGATAACCTCCTGAGTAAATTAAACCCCCTGATGTCTTAAGCCCCGGTAACATTAACCCCCCCTGGGAATTTCCTGGTATGACCAGATAAACTCCTGAGTAAATTAAACCCCCTAAATAATTTCTTAATCTGTTAAATATTACTGACTTATATTAAGTACTGTTTAGGTAATAACACAGCTTTTCTCATAACGCCCTGTGGTACCACGTAATCTTTTAACCCCGCGATAACATTAACCCCCCTCCCGGGAATTTCCTGGTATGACTAGATAAACTTCTGAGCAAATAATAACCATCTAAAAAACTTAAAATACTGACTTAGGGTCGGTTTTTAATATATTTACACTAAACAATTCATAATAGCTGACCAGTGCAGACTTTTATCCCAAGCGTTGTACCACCTAAACCAGACGTTGTACCTCAAATCTGACAACGGAATCGAAGCACAAAATGAAATTTCGGACAAGAAAGGTCTAGTCACTTGTCGTCGTATCTCTAACGATTAACCCACAAAATGCCTTTGAAGTCAAAACTTTAAATTCATCTGTAAAATTTGATAAAATGGGTCAACTTTTAACTCCCAAATCCCTACTCTTAAGCTCGGACATAACCTTTCCCCGAATACCGCTTATCCCCGAATTTCAGAGCGATCATCATGGGGGCCTGGGTATAGCCTACTATTGATAATGATTTAGGTTAGTAGCTCGTTATCCTACATTTTATACATCTTGAACCTTAGTCCAAAGGTGAACAGTTTGGTCTAGTGACTTGTTATGGTTGGGATAAGTAAAGTAGAAAGAAAATAATTATTTTGCATGAGATTAGTTACTTTGCTGTATTTTTCTTTTATTATATTACTCCAACAAAAATATTTTATGAAAAGTACGTTTCTGTGATATATACGCTCTGTCACAGGTGATTGCAGACACCACTCTCATTGCCTAGTTGTTGACTGATGGTAGTTTCAGAAAAAAATGCTTTAAGTAACATTTTAGTTCTGATCAGATGTTTATATGACGGTTTGTTCACGTTTCGATACATCTATCAGTCTACTTTTAAATAATTGTGGAAAACGTAACATGCGTGACTTTCCGTGATGCGAAATGACAGGTTTTCCCCGTGCAAAACATACATCCATAGCCGCCAAAACAAGTAGTCACTTAAAAAATTCATAGCTCTAAACTCAGGAATTGTCTTTAGTATCTTGCTATCCCATCATTACTTACCTTACTTATTGGAAAATTGCATTTAAAGAATCGTAGCTAATTTCAATCATTTAAGTATAATTAGTATAATTTTTACAGGAACGATTTGGCAATTGTTTAAATTTGAATAGCTAACTGTGTTTACATTTCAAGTTCAGATTAACTATCCCAGATTGTTTACTTTTTCAATTAGATTTTAAACAATTTCATCAGAAGACCGCATTTTTTATCAAATAGCAGCTTACAAAACTGAAAAGAGAGGAAGCGTCACCTCTCTCTAGGAACCGTATAGTTTTCCGATGACTATACTATACCATTTTACCACAAGCCTGGTTGCTTGGAAAACTCGGAAAAGTTGAATCAGAGTTAAAAGTAGATGTGACTATAGCTTCCTCGTCCACTTCCAATACTACTCTTATATGGTACACTTGAATTCCTGACGTCTACAACAGTTTGGTATATGACCTTCAGTAGAGTAGAAAATGAGGTATCTATGACTATCGGAGCCATTCAAATGTAAATACTATCTAAAAACAATAAACAGATATTTAACATCAAGCAGGTCATGTTCTTAAGACTGTTTAGTAGTCATAAAAATTGGATGAAAAATCTGTAAATAATATACCAAAAATAAATTAAAGAAATAAAAAAAGTAAAAGTTTAGGAACCATTCCCAATTAATTCGATATAGAATTTCTTGTTCAGTTACAAAAAATAAATGTATAACTATAAAAATAAACAGATTCTTCTTAAATTTTTCTTAACTTAAAAGAATAAGAAATCGCCATATACAAATATAATCTAACGAAAAGTTAACTTTTAAAAACTCGCTGTATTAATTTAACATATATTTTTTGTAATCTTACAAATCTTGAAGAATACTTACTAAAAGATTTTATGAATAAAAGCAATTTTTAAACGAAACGTTATTTTGCGAATTAACATTCGTACTTAATAAATGGAATGCGCAATAATTATTGCCATTACTACAATCAAGATATTTTTAACAAGAACTATAACCAACATTAAGGCTCTAATAAACATCTCGAAAAAAAAACGAGAGAATTACAGAAATCTTTAAGTAAAAATTAGTCTCTTTAGTATTACAAAATTACAAGATATAACTGGAAATCTCATCTCTTAAAAAACTATCGTTTATCGCGAGAAACTTTACAAGAACATATTCATAAGTTAAAAACATCTAAAACGTCTTGATTTAAGAAATACTAGATATTTTAAAGATTTATCAGTCGAGAATGATTTAACGATTTCTACATAATTTAGAACAGAAGTCATTGATAAATTATACAATTACTTTAAATTTAAAAAATATTTTCTAAATTCCAAAGAAAATATTATAGATGATCATACAATAAAGTATATAAAAGGATATTTTAAAAATTATCCCACCTAATTCAGATGAAACAATCCATATACATCAAACTAAGTCAGGTTAATTACACCAAAGTAAGTTTTAGTAATAATGAACTTTTAACTGTACATTTTAGCTAATATTAAGTATGTAACCTTGGTTAGTACTTTAATGCAGATATCAAAGATTAAGTTACGAACTATCATTTACTAGCAATTTATTTAAATACTGAAATAAATAATGTATATGAAAATTAAATTCTTTTTCATGTTTGTGAGATAACATCGTGTAAGGATCATCAAAGAAGTTTTGCCAGAAGATTGGTACAATGACACCTATAAAACAGAGATGATTGTCATTCAACTAGAAAATGTATAGGTGCTGCTCATAGCAATTGTAATTTAAATAGTGAAGTTCCTCAAAATATTCTTGTTTTCTATCATATTATATCAACATACAACACTCATTTGTGTATAAAGGAATTAGCAAAACAATATGGAAGTACTGATATATTTGCAAACATGGTTATAAATATGAAATCGAATGTGATAAACCTTTAAAAATTTATTGAATTCTCATTCGTATATACATTTAAATTTATGAATTCATCTTTAAAAAAAGATAGGTAGCAAACAATTTCAAACACAATGATTTTAAACATACTAACAATTTTATAAAAAAAATATAACCTTTTGAAAGGAGTGTTAAAAAGACAACCAACTGATAAAGAACAAATCTTTAATTCTTTTCAAAAGAAGGAAATATTTCCTTATGAATTTATCTCTAGTACTCAAAACTTTAATCATACTAAATAAATAAAAATTCAAGATGTTTATTTAAATTTCTAATATGAATACAATTCTGAATGATCATCAACATTATTGTATTGTTTTGAACAAATCAAAAATCTAGGTAATTATTCATATTCATGCAATATTCAAGGTGTTTTATTTCTTGCAGATATATTTAAAAACTTTAATCAATCTGCTAGAATTAATTGTTATAAATTAGATCAAACTTATTATCAAACTGCTCCAAGTCTAACTTGGGATGGGTTTTAATACAAAAATTTTAACTCTAGCTACAAGTGATCACGAAACAGATTTTAATAAATTAATAAACAATCATGCCTTTTTTAATTTTCAAAATAGATATGATATTAATGCTTTACAAATATTGGATGATAACTGTATATTATAATATATGTACAAAACATTAAATTTTAAAAGTATTGGATTTTGATTTATAGACCTTTCAAAAGCCTATTTGTTTGAAATGTATGAGTTTATAATAATAAGCTTAAAAAATATTATGCAGATTTTAATTTTTGTTACATTGACACAAACAGTTATATTTTTGAAATTTATAGAAAATATGACTTAATTTGATACAAGTTATTATCCGAAGAATAATGAATGTTTTAATGCTAAAACAAGGATTGAGATCGAAAATGTATTCATACATACATAAAATTTCAAACCAAGTTTGATGTAAAGAAATTAAGATAAGTATTGTGGATAACACAATAAATATGGACAATTTTAAGAGTAGTTTATTCGAAGATAAAAATATTTTCGAGATATGACGCATTAGATTTTATAATCATTATAAACAATCACTATAAGGATTGTATTCAAAATACGATAAAATAATTGTATTAGGTAATCAAATTGAGACAGTACAATATGGTTATAAAAATGAAGTAAAATCTAATATGTTAGTCGATTTAAACAAAATTGGTAGCTTTTCAACTGATATGATATATTTAATTTACAAAATCATTTATTTTAATTATCAATGGAAGATTTTTAACAACTTGTCACGAATGTAAAAAGAAAAGTAAAAAACAGATTCAAAAATTGTTTAAACCCAAACTAAATATACTGTTGCAGGAATGATCAAAATGGGGTAGATTTAGTAAAATATCAAATTACTCAGATCAAAATAAAGGGTATATATATATATATATATATATATATATATATATATATATATATATATTAAACATGTAGATACATTTTAAAAATATATTTGGTCAGGAACAATGGTGAGGAGAAAAAAGAGAAAAGAAGTTTCATTCATGTTTGAGGATATTATAAATTAGATAATTATCAGCCAGATAGTCTCTAATATTTTACATACAGATAAAGGGTTAGTGTTCAAATAACAGAACTCAAAATGAGGGAATGAAAGTTCTTTTTGAGATTAGCACAAAATTAAAATGGATTAAAGGTGTTAATAATACTGTTTATTGTACAATAAAAATGGGACCTAAATATATAGGCACAGAGGATGCAGGAACAGAATGATCAGAATAGGTTTTTAAATATATTCCACCACACAGAAATTCAAAATAAAACTGAGTTTAAGATTAATGATCATTTTAGAATCGTTAATTAAAAAACACATATCAAAAAATATAAAAACAATTGGTCTGGAGAAATCCTTTTATTTTAAGAAATTAATAATACAAATCCTGTAACTTTTGGTATAACATATTTAAATAATGAAGAATAAAACTAAATACAATATTAATATAAGTTGAAAAGTCTTATGAAACAGTTCATTGTGAGTGGGGAAGAGATTTCCAAAAACATTTATAAGCCAATTATCATGATAAAAGGGTTGGTTCTAAAATCTAACTATGTTTTTAGGCTTTTTATTTGTTTATTTCTTGATAGATTTTTGAACTGATTATCATATAAATCAATTTTACAATGAGTACCAAAAACTTGTAAATTTAAAGGTCCCTTCATTAGATTAAACAATTAATCATATTAGGAGCAATGCCCTCTAATACTTTTAAATTTGGATATTATCTATCTAATTCTCAAATTCACTCTTTGGTTTTATTTTTATGTATTCTTAGAACATAAAATAATGTTTAAGAATAGAGTGTCTCTTAATCAATAAAAAATTACGTGTTAACTTACTTTTGTTGAAATCTATTTATATAAGATCTTTTCGATAAATTAATTTTTTAAACTTTGGTTTTTAATTATTATGTTTTGTTTTTCAATTGTTACTTTTAAAGATTTTGTTTCATTTTTAAGTTTGTGTTCACCACTTTTCCTAATTGAAGTTAAAACTTTTTTGTGAATTTATATTTGTGAAACTATTTTGCTTTTTCTTTATTATATCTTAAAATCAGAGTATATACCAGATTAATTGACAAATATTTGTATTTGTAAATATTTTTAAAATATCTACTAAAAGACATCTTGTAACTACATCAAAATAATGAATGTAGATCAATTAAAGAATGATAAAATGGTGAATTAATATTTTTAACAAATATACAATGTTTATATTGTTTATACTAGTGATAGTACGATAAATATACAATACATTAAATTTAAAATACAAACAACTTAAAAAAGGAATTATAATTGAGTTTTCTTATAGTCAGTTAAAAGTATTTTAAAATGGTTGTCTATTTGTTATATTTGTATATTTTTTATATTTAGCAGGAGATATTTCAATTATTAAACATGTCCACCTTATGTTAGCAATCTGATCTAATTGAGTTTAAATATTTTTATTGTTAGAATTAGACGAAGAAAGGTTATTATATTGAGATTTAATAGAAATGTGTAAAACTATTAAAAAGTTTAAAGAAATTTTCATGCTAGATTCTTTACTTACACAATATTAGGAAGTGAAAGTGATAGGATTTGGCTATTAAAAATTATTAAATGTTTTACTATTTTGATTAATCTGGAAGAATTGAAGACAAACCACGAATGTAATAAACCAAGTACTTAAGTAAAACGATATTATAAAATGTTATATTATCATTGTAAATAACATTACAATGATGAATCATTACAATGATTCTCAAAGAGAAAACTGTAACGATTTACGGTCATTTATGTGTATTTGTATTAAATTAACCAAACAAATAAAGATTTTAAACAAGTTGTCGACATATTATTAGGAAGTAAATATTTGCCCCAAAAAATATTTACATATATTTAGCACACAAATCAAAAACGAAAATTTTAAAAATATAGAAAGTTTAAATCTTGTTGTTATAATGAATTTAATAATAACATTAAAAAGATAGCAGATGTTAAAACCTTTAAAATTATAAAAATAATCTTCATTCTTTAAAGGAAGAATGAATCAATTATTAATATTATCAATTAGATGATCTTATTAGAATGTGTTATACCCTAAAAATTAATGTTCTTTCTCGTAAAAAGTAAATTATTCATTAAATTGATGAAGTTTATGGAAAACTAGAAGATAAAATCTAAATATCAGTCAATATCAACTGACGAAACTAATGAATATTTTACAAAATCAAGATTTCAAGATGATTCTGAAAAAATTACAAACAGTTCAATTAAATGTTTATCATTTGGAAAAATTTTGCTGTACAAAGAAATTATCGGTAATAAACTCTAAATACAACGAATGATGTATTCAATACGAATTTAACTTTTGATTGTACAGGTTATATTTGATTGATTCGATGTATATTTAGGCTTAACATTGGAAAGGCAGCTCACAAGGAGGTTATTTTTAGTTCTGAGTTAAACACGTACAAATTTGTGTACGATATACGCGTGCATACTAATTTGAAAGAAGTCATTCCGCGGTAAAATCTATCGCACTTCCACTGTCAGTTCACGAGGTGATTGTTTTGTAATCGTCTTAAAAAGGTTGTGGCAACTTAGCTGTCTGTTAAATAATATGTACAAATGCCAGGTATTATTATTATATGTGCCTTCAGTTACAACCCGTTTACCAAATTATAATAATTATAGGTGTGGAATAGGGAACAGATTATAATCACGACACAGGCATGGTTTCAACAAAAGCTTTATGAAAACCCTATGTCCAGTTTAGTTGATATTTTTAGTTTTCCATTTTTAAATTAAATATTTATTGATAATGTCAAGTAAAGATTTATACAAGGACCTACTTACTACCATTGCAAGAGTTGATCATACCACGTGTCACGTAACAGGCTCAGGTTGCTTGCGAAATTTTATGTCTATAGCTCATTTTAAACTCGAGATATCCTGCGGACAGATGACAGACAATCAATCACACACAATGTACATTCTTACATCCCTCCGACGGACAACAGAGAAATGTGTTTGCCTACTGAATGATAGGTTTCAATGACGCTCAGCCAAACTCCATCATTAGACGTAAAAAATCGTGAAACTCATTCTTGTTTATGTAGAAATAACGTTTCATATCAGATTTTCACTATAGGTGAAAACTTTCATGAGATATCTTGCCACAAGATAAATTGGAATGTCTGTTCATTAAGTCGAGTTTTAAAACATAAGATTGTTTAACAACAAAAGTCTAAATAGTTTTCTTTTTACTCTATGCTGCACATCATCGCATCAAAAGATTATATTGCTTGTATTGACGAATCGATAATTATATCGATTATTATATGGCATATATCATTGTATCAAGTTAATACGTGCAAAAATAATTAAGATATGTTTTATTCGGGACCCTTTATTTAGAAAAACTATTAATTGCTCACAAAATTTAATAATACTTAAATTCCACTAATTAATGGTAAGTGAAATATCAATTCTTTATAAACATTGAAATCTTATAAATACAGTAAATAAGCTTGGGTATGCAATTAATCCTCTTGTATAAATTATCTACTGTATGATTACTTACATGCATACAAGAAAAAATTAACAAATATACTCATTTATTTATTCCGGTATTTTTCGTTGTCACCATGGTTACCTATGAGACAAGTGTAAAAGTGTTTGCTAACGCTCAGCCAAATCCCGTGGAGTGACATCCGCTATCATTGAACTCAGTATTATCCATATAAGCTTCATGTAAAATTTAAGCTATATCGGTCAGTTCATATCGTGTGGATAGATATACAGACAAACAGAAATAAAATTTGGTCCTCGAATCCCTTCTCTAACTATCAGCCAATAAATCTGTACTGCTGAAATTTTTACAGGGAATCTACGTGAACAATTAAATTTTTGGTAACGATCTAAAATCAGTACTTTATACTCCAATATAGCTATTAGAGATCCCAATTAATATATTTGAAATGGAATCTAAAACTAAAGGTACAAAATTACCAGCTCCTGGACAATATTATTAAAATTGCTTGCTGTATTGCTTGTTGGGGTAAATGTATATCGGCTACGCCCAGGTAGAATTAGGAATTTAAAGCGAACGAGTAGATTTAAACCGTTTCTTTTTACGTATTGTGAACTTTTTATTGTAAGTTTACAGGAAAGCTTACATCTTTGTAATGGTTCATTATTCCTTTCACTTTTTTTGTGGTTACAAACTTATTATACATTATTTTATAGTTGAAATATAACAAAATATGAATTATCCGGTATATTTATAATAAGTGTAACAGTTATTCAAGAAATACAGAATGGGTGATTAGCCCATTTCCAATAATTGGTTTATTGACAAAGAAATTTTTTATATTGCTATAAGTATTTAAAAAACAATGCCTTTAAAATAAATGTAAAATATTTGAGAATATCTACCATCATTAGAAGTTAAAATGTAGAAACCATGCAACAGGGAAGCAAAAATAACCTTTCTCTGAGCCGTGCGCTGTTGTTTTCCAAACAAGAGGTTAAGAGTTCGATTCACAAAGGCGTAAACAATATTTATATAAAATAAAATAACATTTGAAATTTAAAGATATATAGGTCCCAAGTAGGCTATATGACAGAGTATTCGTAAAAGGTCAGGTATTTGGATCAGGTATAGCCTACTGATATTTACATTTTGATTTCTTAACTATATCCGTCCAATAAATACAAAAACTTGCGTACATTATATCCTACGTAGGATGAAACATTATAAAATGAACCAAACAGCTCAAAGACGTATAATATGAGTTTTGATTGGTACAGATTTGGTTTTTTTTTACCATTCAAACATTTTGCAAATAAAAATGATTAGTCCTACTTAAAAGAATGCCAACGACGCAAATAGAAAAACGTTTCTAAATCGGGAATGAGATGATTTTAATTCATAGTATTGCACATGTCACAAATTTGATTTGAAACTTGAATTTAACATGATAAGTACGGAACGAATGTTTGTGTATATCTAATGAACAGCTGTTGTGTTTTTACGGATTCTGTCTTAGGATGGTCTGAAGTGGAAAATACAAAAGATGTTAACTACAAAAACCGGGCAGTGTCAACTTTTTCCGTCTTAAAAGGGTAGGATTATAAAATTTAAAAATCCACAAAATAATCGATCACATGACCAGTTCACCAAGCACGTAAACGTAGACAACACCCTACGCAGAAATAAACAACTTTCAACCTTCTCCAGGATTCATAAATGCCAAGGACCCGTCTTGGATTCGCCTCGCTACGTACCTGACACCTGTATGTGTACAGTTATGTAAATAATTGATTATATTTGTTAATTTTTTCTTGTATGCATGCAAGTAATCATACAGTAGATAATTTATACAAGAGGATTAATTGATACAAGTTGATCTATTAATTAAATTTAGCTGATTTAAGTTTAGGAAAGTGTGATCTGTAAAATGTAACACGAATAAAATTTGTTTTATTGAAACAAACACGTAAAAATACTCGATTTTCAATTGCCAGGAATCGTATAATTAACAGGGTGTACACAACGAACCGCACATTGTGGAGCAATTTTAGAGTAGTGAGAGGGATATGAATTAACAACTGTTAATTTGCATTATATATGCTATGTATGACTTGAGTCCTAGGCAATTAAAAAATAGTCAGTAACGTAAGGTCCCTTTGTTACGTCGTATTATGAATTAAATAGACGAAAAACGCTACCGGTATTATGACGTTAATTTTACATATTTAAAATGTAACCGATTCCAAAACCATTTTAATTGATATTTCAATTTGTTCATTACTAAGTAGAACTAATTGGTTTGTTACCTGCACAAAATTGGTTTTAAATATTAGTTGTAAACATACCGTAACCATAAATAAGACATTAATTTATAGAATCAATTAACGTTTTAACGATACAATCCTCGCAGATAAAAGAAGTAGTTGTAAATGTTAAGGGTTGCGGTAGGCTCTCTATCGATCGAATAGTCCAGTAAGTTTGTCTAGCCAGAACAGAATCATCCCCCCTCCGCGCTCGTTCCCCAGCTGTCCGCTAGATAGCGACGCGACGCGACGCGAGCTCGCTGCGAAAAAACAAGATCAGTCTCTCTGTGGGAAGGAGACGGTATGCCATACGAGCGGCGCTCACGCTCTTGCTCGCCTATCCACGAGCCCGTAAACGAATCTTTTTTTGGATCTGTCCGAAATTATTTCCTCTCGTCCGATACAAAGTGTTCAAAGTGCCGACTGTTTCCAAAATCAATACCGATTCTCCAGTCGTCTCCTGCGGACTTCCAGTGAACAGAGTGATAAGTGTAATCAGTGTTCAGTGTGTGCGCCACGGATAGCACGTAATGTAGAGTTATATAATATAGTTCAATTATTAAATGTGCGAATTTCATAATTTAATTAATTAGGTATTTTTTTGCGATGTCTTCAAAATTTCGATGTAAGAACGCTCCGATCGTTCCCGCACCAGGGCGCCTTCAGACCACACTTTGTACGGAGTTCAGTTCTCACTTGGACCCCTCACTCGGCTCGTCTCCCCCGTTTTACCACCCCGATTAAGAGATAGTTTTAAAGAGATCGAGGGGCAGTCGGGCTAAATTCGTTGTTTCCCGCCCCGTCGAATTCCGGCAGTTCAAAAACAATAGCCGACCAGTTGTCGCTCCGGAGAAGATCCAAAAATAAACGCCACCCTCTCGAACGACGACGTCTCGTGTGAGTGACTGAGTGGAGGAGCAGGATGTGGCCGCTCGGAGTATGGGTATCCCGGTATCTTCACGAATACCCGTACTGAACTGTGGTAGTGGTAGCGAGTGGGCCAGGAGTATGTCGGCGTCAGCACCCCCGGGACTTCGGTTCGGCTCAGCGGTGCTGCTCGCCATGGTGTTCTGGTGTGCTATGTGGACCTCTCAGTGTGACGGTGTCGCGTCCGCCTCTCCCCTGCACAGGACGGATATTACAGGGGAAATGATCAGTGTGGACTCCAGGAGGGGAGATACTCCTCAGTACTCGGATTATTCGACGTACCGACCGTCCGCACTCCTAAAACGTTCCAGGCGGATATCGAGGACTTTCCCGGGAACCGCGGTAGGTTTCTCCAGGGGCTTCTCCAAGTCCTTGAAATCCTCCGATTTCCAACAGCCCTGCTCTCACGTCGGCGATCTCATCAACGACGTCGCCGCCCGCGCCTACCTGGCCGGTACGGTCTTCGAGGGTAAGGCCCGGTCCCGGAGTTCGGTGAGGGAGCCTGGGGGTACTTACGCCGTAACGTTCTCCGTGCAGCACGTACACAAGGACCACAGTCCGGGTACCCTCAGACTGCGGAGTCAAGTGCGGTTACAGTTCCGAGAGAAGGCGGGCGGCCCCAGAGCGGCGGCCTCAGGGCCTTGTGTGCAGAACTATAACTACACCGGTGTGGGTCTGGTGAGGGCCAACATCAAGCGAGGGGGCAAGTACCTCGTGTTCGTCAGTGGGGTCGGGCCCCACAACTTCACGGTGGTCGGCGAGCCAGTGTTCCGCAGCAAGAAGAACCTGCAAGCTGTGCGAGACGTCCTCTGTCACAACTGTGGTGAGTGCTAGACTATGACTTGAGGATAGGGTTCACTGGGCCCGGAGCAGAGCAGAGCGGCGAGTCGCAGCGCGGCACCTCGCTCGGCACTCCGTCCGATAAGAGCGGGCCAAAATTGTAACATAACGTTAACAGAATAGTTCTCATCTTGTAATTATAAAACATAATTAATACAATTAACACAATAGTGTAACTATCTTTACGACACACAACTTGCGTAACTAATTATAGTCGAAGAATTAGCGCCGACCACTAACACTGGATGATTTACACAATACAACGCTTTTCCGGAGTTTATAATGAATCAGCAATCACTTGTCAATTAAGATGCTGTCTGTATACAGCGGTCTATTTGAAGTGGATTACTAAGAGATGTGAGGCCGAGCTCTAGCCGCGCCGCTCCGCCGTTCCTAGTACGCTATTCTCAGACGGGACAGTCCACGCGGTGGCAACAAACTCCTGAAAATATCTGTCAATGTTTGGCGTGCAACAGCATCGACATAGGAGGTGTTCGTCATCTTATATAAACAGCACGGCACGATATTCCGGTTCTGTTCTCTTATAAAATAGAAGCTCATTTCTTTGGCTGAAATATTATGAGGTCTGAATACGTAGTTAAAATCAACAATGACGTTGTGTGCTTTCTAAAACTTGATAGTTGAAGCGATTGTGTCGCGCATAAACAACAGATTTCATCCACGCTGTTGCTGTTTATGGGCAAAGAGTTTCTCATAAACCTTTATATTTTAGTTTCAAGTAAATAGTGTGCAGTGTACTGATTGGGTTATTGTTTGTTTTATTATATACTGTTCAACTACAACCAATTGAAGGCGGATAGTATGTTCCATCTGCAACACAAACCATTTTCAAATTATTTCGATATTTCAAGCCAAGTAATACTTTTTGAGAAATTTGAAAAACATGATGAGTCTACGATCTTGCGCACTCGCGCCGCTTAATAAAATACAGAATCGAGTTTGTTTTTGTGAATATTTATAAAACTTGTCTTTAGAACTTTAACAGCCAGTTTCCATACAAAATGGATAACAAACCCTGTTTCACTGATTGAAAACAAAGCGGATACGTCAATTGCTTCACAAATTCGTAACATTGTTCTCATGGTTCTTAGCAATAATTACGATGAATGTGTTACAAATAAGTATGTTTTGTTTTAATCGTTGTAAGGCTTCCGAGGATTCTTTTTGCGCTTTTTCATACCTCTATTACTGATATCTCATTTATGATGTAGGGCTAATGATCGATTAAGTAGTTAAGAGCTCATTAATATCGTGAAATAAAAAATATTGATATAGTCATAATGTTAATTTTAAATATTAAAACCCACGTTATCTTATTATACATTCAACTTCCGATTTGATAATTTTTTTAGCAATTGCAATGACTATACTTTTAGTGTTAACTACACAATATTCTATCTCATAATATTCATTTTAATTC
This sequence comes from Homalodisca vitripennis, assembly GCF_021130785.1. Classification (NCBI taxonomy): domain Eukaryota; kingdom Metazoa; phylum Arthropoda; class Insecta; order Hemiptera; family Cicadellidae; genus Homalodisca; species Homalodisca vitripennis. Next base: position 78,069,989 of record NC_060209.1, read on the forward strand.
TATAATATATCTTTATTACAATTTATCTAATGGAATGGCAATTACATTACTTTTGTTAAAGAGATCTTAAATGACAAATCGGCCGCGGCCGTCCGTTCGCTTCGTCTTGGCAGTGGAAACAAACAATTTCCTTTCACACCCTTAATTCACTATTTAGGCCAAGTTTCCCGAAATCCCAATACATATCACAGAATAAATAAGCCATTTCCCGCCACCGTTGACAAAAAACAGATGTTTATCATTGTTTAGTGGCTCAATTACCGAGAGTTATTTTCGTTCGGTGAATTCTTTGGAACGTTTACACATTGTGAAACAGCTCGCACCTCGGCAAATAACCGGTGATCTCAGAATGAGATTACGTAAAATAACGTTGTCCCATTCTCATCGGCAACAGTTTACAGCGTTTTCTGTAGGGTTTATCAGGAAATAAGTTGCTTCTGTTATAAAATCTACAATGAATTGTAGATGACGTTTGTCCCAATTTAGGTCGAGTAAACGTCATTTTTTATAATTCAGATTCGCTGACTTTTTACGGTTAATGTAATTTACATCACTTTTTTATATTCACTACATTCTCTATGTTAATCACCTTACTTTTTTCTTTCGTTAACGTAGTACGTTTCTGTAGCGCACGTGGTAAATTTGTTTGTTAAATTTGTTAAAAAATGTGCTTTTGAAACATGAAATATTTCAAATATTAATAGGTTTTAGTTAAGAAAGCAACTAATTTGATTTGTTTTTACTTGCATTCCATTATATTCAGTTAAAAAGTATACCTTATAATCCTCAGATAAAACTAGAATTATCCAGATCCGTCCACTTGCATGTCCTCAAAAGGAAAAACAAAGACCAACCCTATCGAAATTAATTCGACCATTTTATACATCTTTGGAATCGCCTGACATTCTTCTGCATAATATATCAATAATAACATGTACAAGTTTTAAGGGTAGGGCTTACTTAATTATGAAACATTTTCTTTATATATATTGTATAGTTTTATATTTATAGCTATATTATATAGTGATTAATAAGACAAATAATTTATTATTCACGTATAAATATATTATACAGGTATTAAATATATATTTAACATAAAATACCATTTATATTATATATTAGTCGTTATTAAAATCGGCCCTAACGTATTTTAATAAAAATTGTATAAAAAATTATACTAAAAGTTATTATACATACGGTATTTTTTTCTTTATACTATAGGTAAATTTTACGGTGAGTACTAAATACGTTAAATTGCAACGAAAATAAATAATTGTGTTTCTTGTTCACATAACTTTATTAGCTTATATTTAATACTAATATGAGTATGAACCATGAAGAACATTGTTTACTAAGATTTTTTATTAGGATACACACAGATTAAAGGCAAATTGAGCACTATTTTATTCAGTACACATTTCTATTAATGTTTCCTTCATTAAATAGTTATAAATACGGGTACCTATGAAGAATAATCTTCTAACTTACAAATAGGTTTTCTTATTTTTTTTTTTTAATTATGTAGTTGTTTGTATTTTGACAACAGCGAGAAAAAATATTTTCTGAATGTTAATATGGATTAGAATTTCGAAAGTTATTGGGAACCTAGGAATAAAATCATGAACATTCTGAACTACTTAAAACCTTGATAAATAATCCTGCACAATCAGCACGAACTAATACAAACTATTTATGTTTTGGGAGCTGTTTATTTAGGAGAAATCTTTGAGATTGAGTGCGACAATAGTAGTAAGGGACGGCGCACCGCTGTTCATGAATGTTTAACTGCCAGTATTATTGACATTGGCTTAAAATTATTAACAATGAATGCTAAACTGAAGCTTGTTCACAATTTTAAAATTTGAGTGTCTTTTTTATAGTTTAGTATTCATGACTTTTAATAAATTATAAATGGAAGGGCAAAAACTGCTAGATTTTTAAAGCATTACTGCTATTTGATTTCTATCCGTTTCGTAACTACATTACAACGGCTGTCAATAAAAGTAATAAATGAGTAAGAAGGTAATCAATCTTTTTATGTAGTTTCTACAAAACATATTTGGAACTTAAGTAGGAGTGTGCACTGATACTACGCAAATATTTGCTTCGCCTTATCTGTAATCATATATAGCGTAAGCGAAAAAAATCAAAAAAGCTTTCAATTTCGTCAGCATGCGTATTAGAATGAAATACCGTACCACGCAATTCCCAATGACTTATTCGACCTATTGGTGGTTGTATCAAATTATTACTCTGTCTGTTTTTACAGTTCCGCCCATTGGTGGAAGCTATAGAAATCTCAAAATACTAAAACCATGACATTCTAAACATAAGAGATTGCCTAAGAAACGGGTATGTTCTTCGCCTAAACGAGTCCAGGAAACTAATTCAGCATCAACGTTTGAAATCCTAGGAAGTACTCAACCGATTGCCATGAAATTTTGGATAAAACCTAAAGTTACCTCAAAATTGTTCGGTCTGACTTAGGGTCACAGCACCCACTGGCCTTTAA